>NC_092209.1:87411104-87536296 GCF_043381705.1 Parasteatoda tepidariorum
TATATGTATATATTTATATAGATATATATATATATATATATATTCTAAATATAATTTTAAAAAATCGTGTTTTTATGCAACATACAATCAAAAGAGATAATTGTACTAAATAAGAATTTGGCTATAATATTGAACTTATTAAGAATAAGGACATAATAAGAATATTATTTATATTTCTAATCTTAGTTTTTTCTCTCAATAAATTTTTGAAATAATTAAGTTTAAAGGCATGCTTTATTCCTAAAGTGATGATTTTAAAAGTTTTTTATTCACAAATACATATTGTTATTATATACATACATTTCTAATGTAATGTTTAATTTATGAATATAATGCACAAGTTGACCAGATCAATGCATTACGATTATATTTGCTGCCAACTAAGGACTTATTTTGAATAGAATCAATTATACTCATTACTTATTATGATTACATCATATAAGTAATGAGTATTAAATCTCATACAATATATGATTACATCATATACTGTATGAAATTATTACATCATATACTGAGATAATCAACAATTGTATTACTGTAACAATAAACTTTTTATTTTTGTAGGCTATTCTGGCTTTTGGAAATTATATGAATAGTGCTAAACGGGGTCCAGCTTATGGCTTTAAACTCCAAAGCTTAGATATGGTAAGTTAAGGATTGTGGCAGTTTAATTTCAATGTTTTTGTTAAATAAAAGAAATTGCATGTAATATAAGATGTGTTTTGTAATGACTCCTATTGCTATATATTTTTAGAATACTTTTTAAAAATGAATTAGCAAAGTTTGCAGATGAACATTTAAGTGAGAAAGGCATCAAAACGTTTTTAAAATTTGGTGAAGTAAAAAAGGTGAACAGGGTTTCTACAAGTTCTGAGAAACCTGGAATTTTTAGGAAATAATGCATTTTTCATTTTAACCTGGAAAAATCTTGCAATAAATATGGAAAATAACTAATTACAAAATTCATATTGGCAATATGTAGTCCAGTGAAAGTAAATAAATGTAACATCAATTATTTCTTGTAGAAATTCTACTGCAATATGGTTAAAAAATTTCTACACTTTTTAAAATTAGAGTATTACTTTTTGTTTACTGTTTTTCTAGGTGATTTTTTAAATGTAACTATATTTGCAATTTTAATAATGTATGTAAAAAAGTTTCCTTCTCAATCACGAGTAAGATAGATGTTAGATTACAGATATGACTTTACCAATACATTTCTAATGGAGTATTATTATATATTACTAAAATGTTATCTGCAATTTTGTTGACAATTTCCGAAAAAGCATTTTAAAGTTTGAAATTTTATATCTAAAATTGAATGGAAACCTAAAACTCATTACAACCAATTTGATAGCCTGATTTTACTTGGGATTTTTCTAATAATTAGTGCCTTCCTGCAATATCATTTTTGATATTTTTTTCTCGTCCTACCTTTGTAATGCATTGTTGAATTTTAGAAACATTTTCATATCTTAAATTTTAATTTTAATATGCGTTTCATATTGACTTCATTTTTGACTAAGAGTCTAAAAGTATATATTAATTAACTATGGTGACTATAAAACAGCCTATTTTGCATTGTATCATATTTCATACATTAAATGGTTTGTGTTACTTTCATAAGTTAAATGGGAAAATTTTCTTGCTAAGCATGATTAAAAATATACACTAAATGCAAGGGCAGAAATTTTTTTATGAGTCTAGACTTTTCAGCTTTATTCGATGTTCAATCTTCTTTTTTTTCATATTCAAAAGGTAGTTTTCAAGTGCTTACTGTAATCAACTTTAAGAAAATAGTGAATGAACTATAAAGTATTCGATATAATCACTTTACTATTCCACAAATGTGGAAGAAGTTCCTGACTGCTGCATCAGAGATGTATAAAAAATGTGTTTTGTTTCAAAAAGTTAGTTTTTAGTTCATACATCATTTAATCCCTCATCTAGAAGCAAAAATGGTTTATATTTCTCAGAAAATATTTGTTTATACAATGATTTTTATTAAATTATTATTATTGTTCAGGGTGGCCACCCATCTAGAAAACCTGGAATTATCAGGGAATTTTTTTATACTGGAAAAAACCTGGAAAAATCTGGGAAATTTGGATAAAAACCTGTAAAAATCAGGGAATTTTAAAGAAAAGCTGGAAATTTTTTCTTAGATATTTATTTTTAATTTCACTAATTTAAATTATTTACTAATTTTCTTAATTTAAATTATTTCATCCATTATACCCACATTTTTTAGACGGAAATGTATCTCTCAACAGTTGTCATCAACTTAGCTATATTTTGCTTGCATCAAAATTTGCTCCATTATATCCCTGTTTAACTAGAATGCCACATAAAATTCTCCCATTGTTGCTAAACAAATGTACAAACCTTTGATCTCTGTGGAGACTATGAGATTGTGCAATTTAGGAAAGGCAAAGATTGTGCTGGGCGTGGAAGAAGGTTTTAGGATATTTGCTTCTGTTTTAAAATTCTGTCTGTAGGCTGAATCAATTTGTGGCTCATGTTTGTTCAGATGCTAAGGTGGTAATTTTTTTCTATTTTGACGAAATGAGTCAAAAGTTTTTGTATTTTTAACTTAATAAAAATTCTCAAAAAATTAGTTGGTTAAAAAGTAATAATAATATATTTTATTTTGCACTCTTTTTCTGAAAGCTTTTGTACTCCCATTCAAAGAAATCTGTAAATTATTTTTTCTTAGCAAACCAACCAATCACACATTTTTTTACAATCGCAAACAGAAATGTTTGTCGACAAATTGTTACAATTGTTGCATTAATGCTAATTTTTTCTATTTTATTTTAATCTTTTATAACATATTTTAATTTTAAAAAAAGGATTTTTTAGAACTAAATGTATATTAATTAATATTTAATTTTACTGTTTTGTTGGTAAATATTTGATTTTTAACTCAAAATTCGAATTGTATAGTTATCAAAATATCGAAAGCTCTTAAATGTTGCTTGCATTCCAGAGATGATATTTCCAAAACTATCCTTTTTTTTACCCTTTGTTGTGCGCTGTACAAGATTCTAATTGTTAAAACAATTAATTATGCTAAACTAAAAAATTGTGTGTTTAGATTGGAATTCTTTAAATGTTTTAATTTCAAATGAAATAAAAAAAGTATAAAATTTAAGAAATTTTATTTATTTTTTTCTGTAGAGCATAAAACAAACAATTAGACAATTTTACATTTGTGACATTTATTTTTGTGTACTGAATCTCTTAAAATAATAATGCTAATTCAAAACAACATTATTTAAAAATTTGACTGGAGATATTGGTTTAAAGAAAATTTTATCAATGAATTTTATTAAAATACTGGTAAGATAAAATACAGTATAATGTAGTACACAGTACAGCTTTATATTGAAATGTAATTACAGTGACTCACAAACAAAAGTGTTCGTACACTTATGACTTTCAATAAAATAAGACTATCCATTAATTAAAATGAATATTTCAGAATGGATATTTAATTATAAAAAATGTATTCTAATCTTAACAAAACTGTATGGAATATTTTGTCTAAACTTTGGAATATTTTGTCAAAGCAAAACTTTATTTTTAAGAAATCAATCATCAAAAAGTGATAAAAACTTTATCCCACAAAAGTCATCATACACTTTCAAGAAGAAAAAAAAAATCTGTCTATTAGTAAATATTCTAATTTTCCGTTAAATTAACATTTAGTTGAGTTTCCTTTTGCTTCTACAATAGCTTTTATAAGTTTGTAAATACTAGTTTTTGACTAGTTTTTTTTTGTCGGGTGAAATTCATGCAGAGTGTTTTTTTAAAAATTTTATAAAAACTTTTACAACACTCAATTGCAAATTTAGGAATTTTTCCGCAAATTTTATAATTTTATCTCTGATATGAAGCCCTTCTTTTAAGCATTTTATCACATATTGCCCAGTGCAATAGGACGCAATGAACTAATTTAATATATTCATTACTGATTATCCCTTATGATGACAAATAATAAAATTTGGTCTATTATTTTATTACGACCACAAGCCATTTTAAATGATAAAATAAAATTTTACGGAATCAGCAAGCTAAAATTAAAATATAATTATGCTATCATAGGTTTGATACTAAATTGCAAATAAATAAATAAACAATTAAATGAAAAATAACTAAATAAAAAATTAAATGAAAAAAACTAAATAAAAAATTGAAGCAATTGACGATAATTTTAATTCTGAAATCTGAAAACATTTAACTGTACAATGACTTTTGTGGGTTACTATTTGATTGTTGATATCTTAAAAATTAACTTTTGCTTTGTTTTTAAAGTATTCCATGCAGTTTTGTTAAAAATAGATTATATTATAAAAATAGATTATAGTACTTATTATCAAATACCCATTGTGAAATATTCATTTTAATTAATGAATTTTTATTTCCTATTTCAATAAAAGTTATAAGTCAACGAGCACTATAACTTTTGGGAGCCACTGTAATTATAAAAATTTATTGATATATATTCACCTGAAATTGTTTTCCTTTGCTTAATGAAAATATATTAAACAATAGGGGAGAGTGGGGTCAATTGTAACATTTTTTACTTAACTATTTTAAACTAACAAAAAATCCAATATATTATTAATATTAATTGATAGACGAGTAAAGTAGACTATCCTCTACTAGAAAAAAAAAATACTTTATTTTAAATGTTATTATATTAGTTATTAACAATTTTTGACAGTCGTGCACTTGTTACAATTGTCCCCACTTACGGGGTCAATTGTAACAGTTCATAAATTCAACTAAAACATAGTTAATTATACATATTATCATAGTTGTGATATATTTTTTTATTGATCAAAATAGTAGTGATATTTTAGGAGTAAAAATAATAATGAGCAGAGACCTAAAGGGTTAAACTTTTAACTTTAAGGGGTTAAAAATTTTAATTTATGCTGTGAAAGGTGACAAATAAAATAATGCACATGCAACATAATATAAATGATATAGGAAACTATTGGTGGTTCTTAAAGAGTTAAAAAATGGTTTGCAAACATAAGATTAATTATTTTCAGCAGTTACAATCGTCCCTTTACTTATTGTTACAATTGTCCCCAAGACGCCATTTCAGCTTCATTTGTTAAAAACAATGCTAGTTAATTAGTAAAACTAATCTTTTTTTTATTGAAATGTTAATTAAGGTGTCCACTTACATATTCGGTTACTAAATTGTATTTGTTTAAACAAAATTACTTTGTTACAATGTAATATTCTAATACCAAAAAAAGTACTTGCGTGGCGTGAAACTATCTTTTGTGATGTAACTCTCTCAAAAGTACATAAAAATGGTTGCCATCAGGGGTGTACATGTAGATTTATTAAATACACCTTGTGCGCCACCTAGGAATCAAATCTAGATCCCGACACTCGAAATTTTTGCTCTGTTACAATCGTACCCTGTTACAATTGACCCCACTCTCCCCTACTTATCCAAGGTTTTATTGGTCATTCTGTTTTTGCCATTTTGTAGATACACACAAATACAACTTAAAGTGAAACATTAAAAGTTTTTATTCAATAAAAACAATATATTCTACAAGCTAAACACATTATTTTCTCCACGTGTCTTAATTTTTTTAAAATTAATGTTATATTAAAACATTAAATAAAAAATCAAAATCTTGTCAAAAAAAACTTTTTTTCAAGATGAAATGTTAAAAAAAATTACATTTTGAATAAAATATTTTATAATATGGACACTTTCCTTGTACACATCCTACACTTTATAAGAAAAGAAAAAAAAACACGAACCTGGAAATTTTAAGATTTTTACCTGGAAAACCTGGAAAAATCAGGGAAATTTGAAATCTGATTTGAGTGGCCACCCTGTTGTTGTTTTTTGTTATTGTGTTGGCAGATGTTAAATTAGTTGGATTATACAAGTCTAAATTTATTATTTTAAATTTTTTTTTTCATAAAATGCATTAAATTGAATTTATGCAACTTAGAAATTTGGATACTAATTTTTCTATAGATTTAGTTCTTTCACGAATATTATAATCTGAACGGTTTGTCTAAAAGTATTTGAAATTATTTTTATATTAGTACTTTGATTCTATATTAGACTGTATCAAAACTGCATTTGTTATTTAGTAATTTTAAATAATTTTTAAAAATGCATGAAATATTTTTAAGGTCCCAAAAACCTTTGATGAAGTTGAACCAGCTGTAACTACACCTGTGAATGATTTTCAGGTAATCATAGTTTCCCATTTATTTCTTTGAAGGGAAAATTTTAAAAATTTCTTATTATCCGCAAAATATGCACACAAAATATGGTTAGTGTTCTAAACATGTGGCCCCATGCTTTTTGAGGCATTAAGAGAATTACCTAGTTGTCTCAGGTCGTGATATTCTGAAGTCTTGGACATTCTAAATACTGAGGCTGTGGTAGTCTCAGGTATTCTCTCGTGGTATTCTCAAGTTGGTCTCAGGTTGTGTTCTCTGGTCGAATCAGTCTCGGTTTGTGTTAGTCTCAAGTTACGGTAGTTTCAGGTCGCCTGTGAGTCTCAAGTCTTGAAAGTTTTAAGTGGCGGTAGTCTCAATGCGTAGTAGTCTCAAAGCTTGGAAGTCTCTAGTCTTGTTACTCTCACTACGTGTCTAGTAAAATATCGAGGTAGTCTCAAATCGATATATAGTTCTTATCAAATTTTGGAACTCCTGTCTGGTATGGTCAATGCCCTTTCCGTAGGTCAAATCATCTTTTTTGACAGCCTGTTGCATGGACACCAAAGCATTTTATAACAGCAGCAAATAAAGTTTTTATATTTTTTAGTAGTAATCAATTCCTTCCCATTCCTTTCTTCGTATATTGCTCACTTAAACAATAGATTTTCCTAAAAAACATTTTTGTCATAATAGCGGTTAGATAGTAATTTTTAAATTGTAATAAAAATATTCTTGGAATTAGAATTTTGTCAGCTCCAATTTTGTTACACTTTATATACCAGTTAATAAAAAAATTATCAGAAGAGTGAGAAACATTTTTGTCCCATTAAATATAGTCTATTTTACACTTTGAAAAATATTTTTTTTTAAAAAATTAAATGTTCATTTCTAATTTTTCTTAAAATTCTTGAAACTCATTATAAAATTTAACTTAACCATTTAATACTTTGTTTCTTAACTGGTTGAAAATATTAATGAATCAATAAGGGAATATGAAAGACTTGCTTGCAAAATTGACCTCGATAGAAAACTGAGAATTGAGGAATGAAATTGAGGAATAATAAAATGGCTTCCTAAAGCGAATTACCAACATATAAATTGTTACATTGATGTTAAACTTCAAATAATCGTGTGTCGGCAACTAGTAATACTAAACGTAAAGTCATATTACAGGAACAGGCAAGTTCAAATTTGATATTTTGTTCCGTTTCAATGCGTTATCGAAATATTATTAGCTCAACTTAAAAGTCCGATTGGTACATAAAGGGTTATACAGTGTCAAAAATTTATAAATATAATTTTTCGAATTATTTGAATTGATATATTCTTAACTTCATTGAAATCTGATGACTTTTTTTTTGAGTTTTATCCTTCAGATTCTTGTCTTTATGATGAGGATGGCATATAAATGGCAGGTATTTTTCGATGCGCCATAGTTCTGGTGATAATAAGATTTGCTGATTCTTTTCTGATAAATGAGGGGGGGGGAGTATAAGCAATGCTAACTTATGGCATTGTAATAGGCTACGGCATGAAAAATTCATACTTGAAGTATCTAAGTCATATATTGCAGTTTCTAAGTAAAATTTAAGTGAAACTAGTTTTGGTGGTATAATTGACTAGTTGATTAACGAAAACAAATTATGGGGCTGATGATTTCTTACGATGAGATTAAAATTCAAACTTCTAATCATAAAGAAAACTAAAAATTGCTTTTTCCGCAACTCTTTGGTAGGTAAAGTAAAATATACTTGGGCTTAACAATTTCATACAAAGGGCAAACGTCCGGTCTCAAAATTCAACTTGTTTCTAGTTCAGACCTGAGATATAACTTGAGATAATTACATGGCATATGTGTATTAAAGCGTAAATAATGTTTTGGTAGAATTTTTTTTTTATATTGTATTACTCAATGTTTAAAAATTTATTTTTTCTGTAACTTGCGATTGGTCCTGTAGAAGTCTTAAGTGTCCACGTTGAGAATCTTAATTGCTAAAGATTGGTAGCAAGATTCAAACTGTTTTCTTAGTCATCAAGTCACCACATTTTTTGTTTTCTTTTTTTAGTGGCTTTCCTTACAATACTTTTGGGCGAACTATTTGCAATAATTCACTAACGCTTTGCAGCACTTTAAGTTTCGATGACAAATTTAAATAAAAGTAAATTTTGCTTACATTTTTTATGATTTTTTTGCTGAGCGAAGTAGGACAAAATTAGTAAGAAATTGTTATCAGCCAGTGGCATTTTTACAGGGGCCTCTTTTTCAAAAATTAGAAATTTATAACGATTAAAAAAGCTATTCATTATATTTATGTAAAGCATTTCTCAAAATATTAATTACACTACCTGATTCATTTCTAAAATGCAGAAAAAAAATCTCTAACTTTTAAGTAATTTTATTTAAAATTTAAGCATAGTATGTATAAATAACGTTTTTATCTTATGAAACTTAGGGCTTAATCTTTTAAACCAGTAATGCTTGATACAATTTGTGTTAGTTTAGAATCGCAAAGTTTATTAGATACTTAACAAAACTGATATTATTGGGATTAATATAGCGCAATGTATTTCATTCAATTATTTTTTTATCTATCATAAATTAAAATTTGATGCGAAATTAACTTGATTTCGAAATGAATCTTTGACAGCAAAATTCAGTTCCCTTGAAATACTGATCTAGTGTAAAATAAAATTGTTCAGAGTTTCATTATTCAAAAAGGAAAAATACGTACAAACCTAACTGACATGAAACATTTAAATAGATTATTACAAATAAAACATGTAAGAGAAAAAAAGACGATCAGAAATTCATATTACTGTGCAAGCTCTACAAAATTTCAGATATGCAAAAGTTTCTTGTACTCGAGAACTGTAAATCACGATTTTTTTTTAAACATTACTCAATCTTTTGCAGAAAACAAAATGCCGCGTCTTACAGAAAACAAATTGTGGCAATCAACGCTTATAAAAAATGGTAAAGATAAAGAGAGACATTTCTGAAAGCTCTTATGAATGCTACAATTATGTTTAGATTTGGACCCAAATTACAATAACAAAAGTGCATAGAATATTAGGCTTGTTCACACATCGCCTCGTAGTCATAACATAAGCGGAGGGATACACCGGAAATTTTCTAAATTTCTTCCAGTTTAAGGACGCTTGTTGTTGTTTACATTAGACCACCCATCCATACAGTAATTTATTAACAAATTTAAAATAAATTCATATTATTTTAAAAGTAAAAAAAAAAAATAGTTGAAGTATTGTTCCCTTTTATATATTATACGATTTAACCGAATATTCGATATTGTACCGAAAACTATCCCAGCAATTTTTTTATCCCTCTTAGAAATATATATATATATATATTTGATTCTTTATATTGCATGATTTCCATTATTTGAATGTTTAAATATGAAATGTAAGATTGAAATCGTCTGTAAAAAATTGAATTTTATCTAAAAGTAAAAATAAGTTTAAACTCCATAACATTGGTATACATTACAAATGAGAAAAATACACTCCATATATTAAATATTTGTTTATTAAAGAAGTTGATTTATAGACCTGTTAATAGAATGTCATTATATTTTCAACCACAAGGTTGATAAATTTATTACGAGTTACCAGTATTTTTATGTTTATCATTTTATAAGGAAGGGATTTGGGATGATATAGTAGTAATAAGTAACTCTTTATTTTTTCAAAATTTGATATATTTACATCAAACTATTCCTGTTAATTGTTTCGAAAGATTCTTTCAACATGTTACCCGAAGTTCCATTAAATGACAACAAGTGTCGAATGTATCTTTTCACCTACACAAAAAATTCGCAAGTATTACATAGAGAGAAAAAGCAGGAAAACCTTACATGATTAGCCCAACGGTAAAGGGATTAACCCATGACCCATTTACAGAGATGATTTTTTATTTCAACTTTTTAGTTGGCGCAAGCCGAGAGTCGAACCCATGTAGAACAGTCATCGAACCCAGGAAATCTCATCGGGAAGGAAATTCTTTTTTCGCTGAGCCAACGTGACTCCTCCTTGACAATTTTATTTTATAGCCGTCATTGAACAATTGATCCAATTTTGGATTTACAACTACCAATGTTCAACTACGTAGCCTTGAAATTTTGAACCCCAAACCAGAAGACAAGGGATCAAGTATTGCGCGATATTTGCCTTCATGGCGGACTTTTTTTGATGGAACTAGCCCGCATTTGCGTTACATAAAGAGGAAAACCTCCCACGGTCAACCTGATGGCAAAGGGACTCTAACCCATGATCCATTTGCCACTGAGTATATTTTACGCCAGCAGTCTGGTCCGTGCTAGCTGGGTGTGGAATTCGAATCGACTAGCCATCGCCGGGATTCGAACCCAGTGCTCCTCAATGGAAGGCGAGGGCTCTATTCCCTGAACTATCCCGGCATTAGAACTATTGCCTATAAACATACCAATTTTGCAATTTCATTTTAATTTTCTTACTAGAAACTTATTGAAACACGCCAAGAATAACTGGAACTGTGAGTGACAATTAAGTATTAAACTATACTTTGCAGGAACTCAAAGTTGGTATAATTTGGAAAAGTCAACATGAGAGAAAAAGAAATCACATCTTAGGTTCCCTATCAGTCACTTAGCAAAGCAAAAATGTTCAATGCCCTTCAAAAAAAAAAGCATTTAAATTCTTTTTCGCTAATTGTTTACTAGTTTTGATAAAAAAATTTTAAACTGTTAAGCGTTATTAACTAATTATCCCACATAAACGTTACTAATCAATTTCGTGGAAAACTGTTCTTTACTATAAGGCTATAAACTTATAACAAAAAAGAGCACACGAGTTTGTTCTTCAAAAAAAAAATATAAAAGTGTTCAAATTCAGAAATAGATCTTAAATGGTTTCGAAAAGGAAAAAAAATACCGTATTCAAAAAGACTTACAAAAATTGAAATATTGGGGACGTTCCCGCTTTTTTATATTTTCTTTTTAGGCCACATTGAGAAAATAAACAAATTTTAGTTTGAACTTTAAATAAAGTGAATAAAAATTGCAATTTCTAACTCTTTTCAAAATATTATGGTTCAAGAAAATATTAAACTAGTTTAAATAATAATAAGATGACCGCAATATAGTCTGTTCAATGTATGCCAAAGTCATAAACTCTTCAAATAAGATAGAATGTATTAATTTTTTGAATAATTCCTTCCTTGATAATGTTTGACATCATCTTTTTTCAGACATGAGCTGTTAGGATAAAATTAGTACAGAAGTAACTAAAAAATTATCAAAAAGAAAAACTTTAAAAAAAAACACCGAACAAAAAATTAGTCACCCTATGAAAAACATCATTAATAGCAAGTAACACTGCCTTTGGATTCGAGAACATCCTGGAATCGGTTAGGAAGTGAGTCCACAAGGTTTTGGAGGTAGGTCGAATCCTGTTTGAGCCACACGTTGAGGATTTAATCACTCAAATCCATTAAATTCCGAGGATGCTGTTTTCTGCGTTTTACACGTTATTCCAACATGTCCCACAAATTTTCAATGGAGTTGAAGTCAGGTAATTTTGCTGGCCAGTCGAGATGTAATTGAGTGTCTGAGTGTTCATAAAACCAGTCATGTACTCTTTCAGCCCGATGAACTTTGCTGTTGTCATCTCGAAAAATAGGGCTATCGACAACACACTCTTCATAAAATGTTGACTGAAAGGCAATATCTAATCATCCAGACTATTAAAATAAACATGTTGGTTCATGTTAGTGGCCACCTGAGTGAGGGGGCCCAATCCATAGTAAGAAAAACGCCCCCAAAACATGACAGACCCATCTTCGGCTTGAACCTGACCTAACACACAGTCAGGATGAAATGTTTCATCTGCTCTTCGTTGCACTCGACGACGTGTGTCTTGTGAATAAAGGCAAAAACATGATTCATCAGACCATATTACATTCCACCAGGAAGCAACTGTCCACGTTCGGTGACTTCTAGCCCACTGAAGTCGCGCTGCTTTATGTGCCAATGTGAGCAATGGCCTCTTATGAGATGTTCGACTCCAAATGTTCATTTCATGCAGTTCTAGTTGCAATGTTCTCTCCCTAACAGGTTGGGATGGACCTTCATTTACTAACTGAAACAATTCCTGTCAGGTTTGGAAGCGAAGTCGGGAAGCACCTCTCCGGCCCCTTTCATGCAGGATCTTTTTCCGACCACAATTCTGACGTCGTCCTTCGTGACCACGTGTATTACACCACTGCTTGTAGACACGCTGAACAGTCAGCATCGAAACACCAAAAAATCCAGCAACTTCATTCACCGTATGACCATTGGCATGGCCAAACACAATTGCCACTTTTTGCCACTCGATCACATCCTTACACTTGTCCATATTTACACACAATTTCCGCTTGAAACAAAAATATCTCACTGATAGCTACTTGTCATTGATCACGTTGAAGCAGTGTGCGCGCAATGGAGCACGTCACTTGACCACTGCATCATAAAACGAAATCTGATGATACATTGGAGCTTGCGAACTAGGGTAACTAATTTTTGGTCCGGTGAGCTTATAAACACAAATAAAACTTGTTAACTCTAATATTTTTTACGTTAAAACTTTTTACTAGGTATTTTGCATTGTTAGTGTCATATCCATCCATTAAGATTCAACTCTCTTCATTTACAATGAACTGAAATTTATTATGAATTTCTAATTTTATAGGTTTTTGAAAATTCTGAACAAAATGCGAGTCATCTTACCAAATTCCTATCATGAAACATCTTTAGAAATAAAAAAGAAATATTTCGATTTATATGGAGACGTACAAATAAAAAAAAGTTTTTTTTTTTTAATTTTGGACACCCCCCAATCTCTTTGACTTAAAAAAGCAAGCAAATTTTATCCTACGATTACGTAAAAATGTGAAACGCATCACCTGGATTTAATTTTGACTTTTCCTGAAGTAATCTAATTTTGGGCTTAAATAAATAATGCAACTTTGCTAAAAATATTAGGTAGGGTATTTCAATTAATTTTATAAAAGTTTGAGAAGAGTATTCTGTAGTAATATTTGCTGATTTTTCTGAAATGGTTACATGAAAGCAATTTTTGTCCAACTTTTTCCTTATTCTTACTTTTGTTTTAAATATGAAGTTATTTCAATTGTAATTTTTTTCCCAATCATTGTTTTTATTTTATTTTTAAAAAAAAATTACGATGATCTGATTTAAATGCATAAAGTGGGCGTTGCTCGTATCCCGCATGCTACTTGTCAGAAAAAATAAGTAAATCACAAATCTGCAGCCCTCTTATGTCCTTAAGTTTGTAAGGTCCCTATAGTGTTGCATAAATATTTATATATTTTTAACCAATATGTCGCTTTTTTTCAGGTTTTGAACACTATGGTACACAAGTCCAACCAAATTCGACATCTCAGTTTTTTGAAGGTAAGTCATACAAAATCAGAATTTAATAATCTTCGTGCTCTTATTAACCAGCATTTATATAAGTTTTCAAAGAAATAAAAAGAATACGCAATATAAATAAAGATATGGATTAATATTAAACATAATTTCGTATACTAAATAGAAATTGCATTCAAGACTTGCAAAATATTCGACAGGAAGACAACATATATTTGTCAATATTTAAACAACAAAAAAAAACGGTAGTTTTCGTTCAGAAAATGTTTGAGGTTTTCTAATCATGTTAAAGCCTTTTTTTTAAAAAAAAAATAGGGAATTTCATTGTGAGAAAAAATCCACGATATAAGTAAATAAAAATAATTTTTGTGATGCAAGCATTTTCAATCTTGACGTAGACTTACGAAAAAAAGGTAACGCGTTTTAAATCAATTATAAGTAGCAATGTTTAACTGTGACGTCCTGAAAGAGAATAGTGTTTTCTAGTTGTGATAATAAAATAAAACCATTTCGAGATTGATCCCCTGTAGTATTAAATAATTTGAAGTTATATTGTAATGTGTCGAAAAAGAATGATACCTTATCCAATTAAAATAAAGCATTTTCTAAATAAATTGCAGTGCTGCGAAGAATTAAATTTATTGAGCGCTGTGTAACCCTTGCCCATTCTAACATAGTGCTAAAATGCCGAGAAAAAATAAAATATCGTAAAATGAACTAAATGTTTCTGTTTTGCTTATAAATAGGTAAATAGAATTCTTTTTGTCGTATCTTCGAATGTGGTTAAATTTTGAGTGAAAAATGATTAAATTAATGAATTTTAGATGCATTTGTCTTATTGAAGCTTCCGAATCATAAGTGATGCGGAATCAAAATGAAAAGTGAAACATCAAATAAAATAAAACGTAAAATAAAAATTGCGTACAGTAAATGCATGGAACTTTAAGTAAAGCAAAGATGTAAGGTGGAAAAAGAAAAATATTTAATGAAGTAAAAAGAGTGAAAAGTAATTAGGAAAGCTTAATATGAAGTTAAAACTTAATATATTAAGTAGAAATTATAGCAGAGAATAAAGAATAGTAAAATGTGATGCGTCTGGAATAGTTAAAGCGTAATATATGAAGTATAAGGTAAAGTGTTACGTAAAGAGTGAGATATAAAGTGAAGCAAAAAATAAATTTTAAAAAAATCAAGCGTAAATAAATTATAGCGTAAAATATGAAAGTAAAGCTTAAAGTAAAAAAGGGATGGTAAAAATCTGAAAGAATAAGAAGTGAAGTATAGAAAAAAAAAGTATAGTGTAAAATATAAAGAAACTCGCAAAACAAATAAAGTGTAAACTCAAATAAAGCGAGTAATATATAGTATAAGTGTAAAATAAAGCGTTAAATATATAATGAAATAAAGAATAATATAAAGCAGAAGATATTTTGACTGGTCTAGTCTAGTTTTGACTAAAAGTGATGTAAGACCAAGATAAAACTAAGTTTTAAATAACGTGTAAAATATAAAGTTTAAAGTAAAGAGTAAAATATAAAGAGAAAAGTAAAGTAAAAAACAGTGGAAGATTAAATAAAATGCGAAGTATAAATTTCAAACTTTCTTCTTCAAACTTCTTTTTTAAATTTGAAGTTATTTCAATAGATATTTTTTAAGAAAAATTTAAAAAATGTGATTTAAATGTCTTACGTAGGCGTGATTCATATACCGCCTTCCACTTGTCTGATAAAATTAGTAAATCACAAAACCTTATGTCCTTACAAAATGCTTAAAGATTCCTATAATGTTGCATACGTATTTCTGTCATAATAATCAATATTTGATATTTTTCAGTCATTGAAAACTTCACGAAATAAATACAAATTCAACCAAGATTCGTCATCTTAGCTTTTTGAAGGTAAGCAATATAAAGCAAGAGCTTAATAATTTTTGCGTTCATTTTAGCACACATTTATATAAATTTTAAAGAAAACAAAAGAAATCCGCAATATGAATAAAGTAGCAAACATAATTCTGTATGGATTGTAAAAAAATCGCATTTAAGTATGAAAGCAATGCGTAAAATACAATAAAATTTAAAATTGAACGTAACTTTTTTAAGCAGGGGGAAAATAAATGCTCGTAAAAAGGCGAAAAAATAACGCGAGAGAAAAATGAAATATAAAGTAGTTAATTAAGTAAAAAAACAAATTTAGCTCGTAGAATTAATACATAAAAAAGTTAACGGGAAAAATAAACGCTTAAGAAAGGAGAAGCTTAAATATAGGGCATAAAGAAAAGAAAAAATTGTAAAATGTACGGTAAGAGGCAACGAAATAAATAAAAGCAATGCGTAAAATTAATAAGAAAAAGAAACAAAAGTAATGCATAAAGAAAAAAAAAAGTTAATTTAGTAAAAAAGGAAACGTAGAAAAAAGTAAATCAGGCGCATAGAAGTAAGCCATGTATAAGAAAAAGAACGCTTTATGTATAAAAGCAATGCGCAAAATACAATAAAATTTAAAATTGAACGTAACTTTTTTAAGCAGGGGAAAAATAAATGCTCGAAAAAAAGCGAAAAAATAACGCGAGAGAAAAATAAAATATAAAGTAGATTGTGTTAATTAAGTAAAAAAAAAACAAATTTAGCGCGTAGAATTAATACATAAAAAAGTTAACGTGAAAAATAAACGCTTAAGAAGAGGAGAAGCGTAAATATAGGGCAAAAAGAAAAAAAAATTTTAAAATGTACGGTAAAGGATAGCGAAATAAGTAAAAGCAATGCGTAAAAGTAATAATAAGAAAAGGAAACAAATGTAATGCATAAAGAAAAAAACAAAATAAGTTAATTTAGTAAAAAAGTAAACGTAGAAAAGATTAAATTAGGCGCATAGAAGTAAGCCATGTATAAGAAAAAGAACGCTTTATGTATAAAAGCAATGCGCAGAATACAATAATATATTAATTTAAAATTGAACGTAACTTTTTTAAGCAGGGGAAAAATAAGTGCTCGAAAAAAGGCGAAAAAATAACGCGAGAGAAAAATAAAATATAAAGTAGATTGTGTTAATTAAGTAAAAAAACAAATTTAGCGCGTAGAATTAATACATAAAAAAGTTAACTAGAAAAATAAACGCTTAAGAAGAGGAGAAGGGTAAATATAGGGCAAAAAGAAAAAAAATTGTAAAATGTGCGGTAAATGATAGCGAAATAAAAGCAATGCGTAAAAGTAATAATAAGAAAAAGAAACAAATGTAATGCATGAAGAAAAAAACAAAATAGGTTAATTTAGTAATAAAGTAGACGTAGAAAAAAGTAAATTAGGCGCATAGAAGTAAGCCATGTATAAGAAAAAGAACGCTTTAAGTATAAAAGCAATGCGCAAAATACAATAAAATTTAAAATTTGAACGTAACTTTTTTCAGCAGGGAAAAAATAACGCAAAAGAAAAATAAAATATAAAGTAGATTGTGTTAATTAAGTTTTAAAAAAAAAAAATTTAGCGTGTAAAATTAATACATAAAAAAGTTAACGTGAAAAATAAACGCTTAAGAAGAGAAGCGTAAATATAGAGTATAAAGAAAAAAAAATTGTAAAATGTGCGGTAAACGATAGCGAAATAAATAAAAGCAATGCGTAAAATTAATGATAAGGAAAAGAAACAAAAGTAATGCATAAAGAAAAAAACGTAAAATAAGTTAATTTAGTAATAAAGTAAACGTAGAAAAGAGTAAATTAGGCGCATAGAAGTAAGCCATGTATAAGAAAAAGAACGCTTTAAGTATAAAAGCAATGCGCAAAATACAATAAAATTTAAAATTGAACGTAACTTTTTTAAGCAGGGGAAAAATAAATGCTCGAAGAAAGGCGAAAAAATAACGCGAGAGAAAAATAAAATATAAAGTAGATTGTGTTAATTAAGTAAAAAAACAAATTTAGCGCGTAGAATTAATACATAAAAAAGTTAACGTGAAAAATAAACGCTTAAGAAGAGGAGAAGCGTAAATATAGGGCAAAAAGAAAAAAAAATTGTAAAATTTACGGTAAAGGATAGCGAAATAAATAAAAGCAATGCGTAAAATTAATAATAAGAAAAAGAAACAAAAGTAATGCATAAAGAAAAAAACAAATTAAGTTAATTTAGTAGCAAAGTAAACGTAGAAAAGAGTAAATTAAGCGCATAGAAAACAAAAGAAATCCGCAATATGAATAAAGTAGCAAACATAATTCTGTATGGATTGTAAAAAAATCGCATTTAAGTATGAAAGCAATGCGTAAAATACAATAAAATTTAAAATTGAACGTAACTTTTTTAAGCAGGGGGAAAATCTGGCCATGTATAAGTAAGCCATGTATAAGAAAAAGAACGCTTTATGTATAAAAGCAATGCGCAAAATACAATAAAATTTAAAATTTGAACGTAACTTTTTTCAGCAGGGAAAAAATAACGCAAAAGAAAAATAAAATATAAAGTTGATAGTGTTAATTAAGTTTAAAAAAAAAAAAAATTATCGTGTAAAATTAATACATAAAAAAGTTATCGTGAAAAATAAACGCTTAAGAAGAGAAGCGTAAATATAGGGTATAAAGAAATAAAATTGTAAAATGTGCGGTAAACGATAGCGAAATAAATAAAAGCAATGCATAGAATTAATGATAAGGAAAAGAAACAAAAGTAATGCATAAAGAAAAAAACGTAAAATAAGTTAATTTAGTAATAAAGTGAACGTAGAAAAGAGTAAATTAGGCGCTTAGAAGTAAGCCATGTATAAGAAAAAGAACGCTTTAAGTATAAAAGCAATGCGCAAAATACAATAAAATTTAAAATTGAACGTAACTTTTTTAAGCAGGGGAAAAATAAATGCTCGAAGAGAGGCGAAAAAATAACGCGAGAGAAAAATAAAATATAAAGTAGATTGTGTTAATTAATTAAAAAAACAAATTTAGCTCGTAGAATTAATACATAAAAAAGTTAACGTGAAAAATAAACGCTTAAGAAGAGGAGAAGCGTAAATATAGGGCAAAAAGAAAAAAAAATTGTAAAATGTACGGTAAAGGATAGCGAAATAAATAAAAGTAATGCGTAAAATTAATGATAAGGAAAAGAAACAAAAGTATTACATGAAGAAAAAAAAACGTATATTATAATAAGGAGTAAATTTAGTATTAAATAAACATAGAAACAGGTAAATGTGGCGCATAAAAAAACGAAGAAATAAAAGCTGCGCATAAAAATGTCAGCCATGTACAAGAAGGAAAAACGCTTCGAGTAAAGTATAAAAGCTATGTCCAAAATACAATAAAATGTAAAATTAAACATAACTTTTTACGTGCAAGAAAAATAAATGCGTGAAGACAGGCGAGAAAATAACTCATAAAAAAAAGTAGATATTGTGTTAATTAAGTAAAAAAAAAATAATGCATAAAAATGTAAACGTGAAAAAAAAAAAACGCTTAAGAAGAGGAGACGCGTAAATATAGGGCGCAAAAAAAAAATAAAAACGTAAAATGTACGGTAAAGGATAGCGAAATAAATAAAAGCAATGCGTAAAATTAATTCTATGAAAAGGAAACAAAAATATTACATAAAGAAAAAAAACGTAAATTATATTAAGGAGTAAATTTAGTAATGAATAAACGTAGAAACGAGTAAATGTGGCGCATTAAAAAACGAAGAAATAAAAGCAGTGTTTAAAAATGTCAGCCGTGTACAAGAGGAAAAATCGCTTCTTGTAAAGTATAAAAGCTATGTCCAAAATACAATAAAATGTAAAATTAAACATAACTTTTTATGCGCAAGAAAAATAAATACGTGAAGACAGGCGAAAAAATAACGCATAAAAAAAATAAAATATAAAGTAGATGTTGTGTTTATTAAGTAAAAAAAAAAAATATAGCGAGAAAAATAATGCATCAGAAAGTAATCGTGAAAGAAAAAAAAACGCTTATGAAGCAGAGAAGCGTAAATATAGGGCGGAAAGAAAATAAAAACGTAAAATGTACTGTAAAGGATAGCGATATAAATAAAAGCAATGCGTAAAATTAAATATATGAAAAGGAAACAAAAGTATTACATAAAGAAAAAAAAACGTAAATTATAATAAGGAGTAAATTCAGAATTAAATAAACGTAGAAACGAGTAAATGTGACGCATAAAAATGCCAGCTGTGTACAAAGAAAAAAAAAACGCTTCGAGTAAAGTATAAAAGCTATGCCCAAAATACAATAAAATGTAAAATTAAACATAAGTTTTTACGCGCAAGAAAAATAAATGCGTGAAGACAGGGGAAAAGATAACTCATAGAAAAAATAAAATATAAGGTAGATATTGTGTTAATTAAGTAAAAAAAAACAAATATAGAGGGCAAAATAATGCATAAAATAGTAAATATGAAAAAAAAAAAACGATTAAGAGCTGCAGAAAAAAAAATGCTTAAGAGGAGAAGCGTAAATATAGGGCGCAAGAAAAAATAAAAACGTAAAATGTACGGTAAAGGATAGCGATATAAATAAATTGAACACAGGCGAAAGATAAATAAATTAAAGACAGGCGAAAAGATAACTCATGGAAAAAATAAAATATAAGGTAGATATTGTGTTAATTAAGTAAAAAAAACAAATATAGAGGGCAAAATAATGCATAAAATAGTAAACATGAAAAAAAAAACGCTTAAGAGGAGAAGCGTAAATATAGGGCGCAAAAAAAAAATAATAAAACGTAAAATGTACGGTAAAGGATAGCGATATAAATAAAAGCAATGCATAAAATTAATTCTATGAAAAGGAAACAAAAATATTACATAAAGAAAAAAAAGGAAATTATAATAAGGATTAAATTTGTTATTAAATAAACGTAGAAACGAGTAAATGTGGCGCATAAAAATGTCAGCCGTGTACAAGAAGAAAAAACGCTTCGAGTAAAGTATAAAAGCTATGTCCAAAATACAATAAAATGTAAAATTAAACATAACTTTATACGCGCCAGAAAAATGAATGCGTGAAGACAGGCGAAAAAATAACTCATAAAAAAAAAGTAGATATTGTGTTAATAAAGTAAAAAAAAAAACAAATATAAAGGGAAAAATAATGCATAAAATAGTAAACATGAAAAAAAAAACGCTTAAGAGGAGAAGCGTAAATTTAGGGCGCAAAAAAAAATAAAAACGAAAAGTGTACGGTAAAGGATAGCGATATAAATAAAAGCAATGCGTAAAATTAATTCTATGAAAAGGAAACAAAAATGTTACATAAAGAAAAAAAAAGGAAATTATAATAAGGATTAAATTTGTTATTAAATAAACGTAGAAACGAGTAAATGTGGCGCATAAAAATGTCAGCCATGTACAAGAAGAAAAAACGCTTTGAGTAAAGTATAAAAGCTATGTCCAAAATACAATAAAATGTAAAATTAAACATAACTTTTTATGCGCAAGAAAAATAAATGCGTGAAGACAGGCGAAAAAATAACTCATAAAAAAAAATAAAATATAAAGTAGATATTGTGTTAATTAAGTAAAAAAAACAAATATAGCGGGAAAAATAATGCATAAAAAAGTAAACGTGAAAAAAAAACGCTTAAGAAGAGGAGAAGCGTAAATATAGGGCGTAAAAAAAATAAAAACGTAAAATGTACTGTAAAGGATAGCGATATAAATAAAAGCAATGCGTAAAATTAAATATATGTAAAGGAAACAAAAATATTACATAAAGAAAAAAAAACGTAAATTATATTAAGGAGTAAATTTAGTATTAAATAAACGCAGAAACGAGTGAATGTGGCGCATAAAAAAACGAAGAAATAAAAGCAGCACATAAAAATGTCAGCCATGTACAAGAAGAAAAAACGCTTCGAGTAAATATAAAAGCTATGTCCAAAATGCAGTAAAATGTAAAATTAAACATAACTTTTTACGCGCAAGGAAAATAAATACGTGAAGACAGGCTAAGAAATAACTCATAAAAAAATAAAATATAAGGTAGATATTGTGTTAATTAAGTAAAAAAAAAAAAGAAATATAGCGGGAAAAATAATGCATAAAAAAGTTAACGTGAAAAAAAAACTCTTAAGAAGAGGAGAAGCGTAAATATAGGGCTTAAAAAAAAACGTAAAATGTACGGTAAAGCATAGCGAAATAAATAAAAGCATTGCGTAAAATTAATTATAATAAAAGGAAACAAAAGTATTACATAAAGAAAAGAAAAACGTACATTATAGAAAGGAGTAAATTTAGTATTAAATAAACGTAGGAACGAGTAAATGTGGCGCATAAAAAAACGAAGAAATAAAAGCAGCGCTTACAAATGTCATCTATGTACAAGAAGAAAAAACGCTTCGAGTAAAGTAAAACAGCTATGTCCAAAATACAATAAAATGTAAAATTAATCATAACTTTTTATGCGCAAGAAAAATAATTGCGTGAAGACAGGCGAAAAATCGTAAAATGTACGGTAAAGGATAGCGATATAAATAAAAGCAATGCGTAAAATTAATTATAAGAAAAGGAAACAAAAGTATTACATGAAGAAAAAAAACGTAAATTATAATAAGGAGTAAATATAGTATTAAGTAAACGTAGAAACGAGTAAATGTGACACATAAAAATGTCAGCCGTGTACAAGAAAAAAAAGACGCTTCGAGTAAAGTATAAAAGCTATGCCCAAAATACAATAAAATGTAAAATTAAACATAACTTTTTACGCGCAAGAAAAATAAATGTGTGAAGACAGGCGAAAAGATAACTCATAGAAAAAATAAAATATAAGGTAGATATTGTGTTAATTAAGTAAAAAAAACAAATATAGAGGGCAAAATAATGCATAGAAAAGTAAACATGAAAAAAAAACGCTTAAGAGGAGAAGCGTAAATATAGGGCGCAAAAAAAAAATAAAAACGTAAAATGTACGGTAAAGGATAGCGATATAAATAAAAGCAATGCGTAAAATTAATTATAAGAAAAGGAAACAAAAGTATGACATGAAGAAAAAAAAGCTTAAATTATAATAAGGAGTAAATTTAGTATTAAATAAACGTAGAAAGGAGTAAATGTGGCGCATAAAAAAACGAAGAAATAAAAGCAGCGCATAAAAATGTCAGCCATGTACAAGAGGAAAAAACGCTTCGAGTAAAGTATAAAAGCTATGTCCAAAGCACAATAAAATGTAAAATTAAACATAACTTTTTATGCGTAGAAAAAATAAATGTGCGAAGAAAAAATAACTCATAAAAAAAATATATATAAAGTAGATATTGTGTTAAGTAAGTAAAAAAAACAAATATAGCTTGAAAAATAATGCATAAAAAAGTAAACATGTAAAAAAAAAACGCTTAGGAAGAGGAGAAGCTTAAATATAGGGCTTAAAAAAAATAAAAACGTTAAATGTTCGGTAAAGGATAGTGATATAAATAAAAACAATGCGTAAAATTAATTATAAGAAAAGGAAACAAAAGTATTACATAAAGAAAAAAAAACGTAAATTATAGAAAGGAGTAAATTTAGTATTAAATAAACGTAGAAACGAGTAAATGTGGCGCATAAAAAAACGAAGAAATAAAAAGCAGCACGTAAAAATGTCAGCCATGTACAAGAAGAAAAAACGCTTCGAGTAAAGTATAACAGCTATGTCCAAAATACAGTAAAATGTAAAATAAAACATAACTTTTTATGCGCAAGAAAAATAAATGCGTGAAGACAGGCGAAAAAATAACTCATTAAAAAAATAAAATATAAAGTAGATATTGTGTTAATTAAGTAAGAAAAACTAATATAGCCGGAAAAATAATGCATCAAAAAGTAAATGTGAAAAAAAAAACGCTTGAGAAGAGGTGAAGCATAAATATAGGGCGCAAAAACATAAAAAAAATGTACGGTTAAGGATAGCGATATAAATAAAAGCAATGCGTAAAATTAATTCTATGAAAAGGAAACAAAAATATTACATAAAGAAAAAAAAAGGAAATTATAATAAGGATTAAATTTGTTATTAAATAAACGTAGAAACGAGTAAATGTGGCGCATAAAAATGTCAGCCGTGTACAAGAAGAAAAAACGCTTCGAGTAAAGTATAAAAGCTATGTCCAAAATACAATAAAATGTAAAATTAAACATAACTTTTTATGCGCAAGAAAAATAAATGCGTGAAGACAGGCGAAAAAATAACTCATAAAAAAAATAAAATATAAGGTAGATATTGTGTTAATTAAGTAAAAAAAAAAAAACAAATATAGCGGGAAAAATAATGCATAAAAAAGTAAACGTGAAAATAAAACGCTTAAGAAAAGGAGAAGCGTAAATATAGGGCGTAAAAAAAATAAAAACGTAAAATGTACGGTAAAGGATAGCGATATAAATAAAAGCAATGCGTAAAATTAATTATAAGAAAAGGAAACAAAAGTATGACATGAAGAAAAAAAAACGTAAATTATAATAAGGAGTAAATTTAGTATTAAATAAACGTAGAAACGAGTAAATGTGGCGCATAAAAAAACGAAGAAATAAAAGCAGCGCATAAAAATGTCAGCCATGTACAAGAAGAAAAAACGCTTCGAGTAAAGTATAAAAGCTATGTCCAAAATACAATAAAATGTAAAATTAAACATAACTTTTTATGCGCAAGAAAAATAAATGCGTGAAGACAGGCGAAAAAATAACTCATAAAAAAAATAAAATATAAGGTAGATATTGTGTTAATTATGTAAAAAAAAAAAAACAAATATAGCGGACAAAATAATGCATAAAAAATTAAACGTGAAAAAAAAACGCTTAAGAAGAGGAGAAGCGTAAATATAGGGCGTAAAAAAAATAAAAACGTAAAATGTACGGTAAAGGATAGCGATATAAATAAAAGCAATGCGTAAAATTAATTATAAGAAAAGGAAACAAAAGTATGACATGAAGAAAAAAAAACGTAAATTATAATAAGGAGTAAATTTAGTATTAAATAAACGTAGAAACGAGTAAATGTGGCGCATAAAAAAACGAAGAAATAAAAGCAGCGCATAAAAATGTCAGCCATGTACAAGAAGAAAAAACGCTTCGAGTAAAGTATAAAAGCTATGTCCAAAATACAATAAAATGTAAAATTAAACATAACTTTTTATGCGCAAGAAAAATAAATGCGTGAAGACAGGCGAAAAAATAACTCATAAAAAAAATAAAATATAAGGTAGATATTGTGTTAATTATGTAAAAAAAAAAAAACAAATATAGCGGACAAAATAATGCATAAAAAATTAAACGTGAAAAAAAAACGCTTAAGAAGAGGAGAAGCGTAAATATAGGGCGTAAAAAAAATAAAAACGTAAAATGTACGGTAAAGGATAGCGATATAAATAAAAGCAATGCGTAAAATTAATTATAAGAAAAGGAAACAAAAGTATGACATGAAGAAAAAAAAACGTAAATTATAATAAGGAGTAAATTTAGTATTAAATAAACGTAGAAACGAGTAAATGTGGCGCATAAAAAAACGAAGAAATAAAAGCAGCGCATAAAAATGTCAGCCATGTACAAGAAGAAAAAACGCTTCGAGTAAAGTATAAAAGCTATGTCCAAAATACAATAAAATGTAAAATTAAACATAACTTTTTATGCGCAAGAAAAATAAATGCGTGAAGACAGGCGAAAAAATAACTCATAAAAAAAATAAAATATAAGGTAGATATTGTGTTAATTATGTAAAAAAAAAAAAACAAATATAGCGGACAAAATAATGCATAAAAAATTAAACGTGAAAAAAAAACGCTTAAGAAGAGGAGAAGCGTAAATATAGGGCGTAAAAAAAATAAAAACGTAAAATGTACGGTAAAGGATAGCGATATAAATAAAAGCAATGCGTAAAATTAATTATAAGAAAAGGAAACAAAAGTATGACATGAAGAAAAAAAAACGTAAATTATAATAAGGAGTAAATTTAGTATTAAATAAACGTAGAAACGAGTAAATGTGGCGCATAAAAAAACGAAGAAATAAAAGCAGCGCATAAAAATGTCAGCCATGTACAAGAAAAAAAAACGCTTCGAGTAAAGTATAAAAGCTATGCCCAAAATACAATAAAATGTAAAATTAAACATAACTTTTTACGCGCAAGAAAAATAAATACGTGAAGACAGGCGAAAAGATAACTCATAGAAAAAAGATAACTCATAGATATTGTGTTAATTAAGTAAAAAAGAACAAATATAGAGGGCAAAATAATGCATAAAATAGTAAACATGAAAGAAAAAAAACGCTTAAGAGGAGAAGCGTAAATATAGGGCGTAAAAAAAAAAACGTAAAATGTACGGTAAAGCATAGCGAAATAAATAAAAGCATTGCGTAAAATTAATTATAATAAAAGGAAACAAAAGTATTACATAAAGAAACGAAAAACGTACATTATAGAAAGGAGTAAATTTAGTATTAAATAAACGTAGGAACAAGTAAATGTGGCGCATAAAAAAACGAAGAAATAAAAGCAGTGCTTACAAATGTCATCTATGTACAAGAAGAAAAAACGCTTCGAGTAAAGTAAAACAGCTATGTCCAAAATACAATAAAATGTAAAATTAATCATAACTTTTTATGCGCAAGAAAAATAATTGCGTGAATACAGGCGAAAAATCGTAAAATGTACGGTAAAGGATAGCGATATAAATAAAAGCAACGCGTAAAATTAATTATAAGAAAAGGAAACAAAAGTATTACATGAAGAAAAAAAACGTAAATTATAATAAGGAGTAAATTTAGTATGAAATAAACGTAGAAACGAGTAAATGTGACACATAAAACTGTCTGCCGTGTACAAGGAAAAAAAACGCTTCGAGTAAAGTATAAAAGCTATGCCCAAAATACAATAAAATGTAAAATTAAACAACTTTTTATGCGCAAGATGAAAAATAAATGGGTGAAGGCAGGCGAAAAAATAACGCATAAAAAAAAATAAAATATAAAGTAGATATTGTGTTAATTAAGTTTAAAAAAAAAATATATAGCGGGAAAAATAATGCATCAGAAAGTAAACGTGAGAGAAAAAAAAACGCTTATGAAGCAGAGAAGCGTAAATATTGGGCGGAAAGAAAATAAAAACGTAAAATGTACGGTAAAGGATAGCTATATAAATAAAAGCAATGCGTAAAATTAATTATATGAAAAGGAAACAAAAGTATTACATAAAGAAAAAAAAACGTAAATTATAATAAGGAGTAAATTTAGTATGAAATAAACGTAGAAACGAGCAAATGTGACGCATAAAAATGTCAGCCGTGTACAAGAAAAAAAAGACGCTTCGAGTAAAGTATAAAAGCTATGCCCAAAATACAATAAAATGTAAAATTAAGCATAACTTTTTATGCGCAAGAAAAATAAATGCGTGAAGTCAGGCGAAAAAATAACTCATAAAAAAATAAAATATAAAGTAAATATTGTGTTAATTAAATAAAAAGGAACAAATATAGCGGGAAAAATAATGCATAAAAAAGTAAACGTGAAAATAAAACGCTTAAGAGAAGGAGAAGCGTAAATATAGGGCGTAAGAAAAATAAAAACGTAAAGTGTACGGTAAAGGATAGCGATATAAATAAAAGCAATGCGTAAAATTAATTCTATGAAAAGGAATCAAAAATATTACATAAAGAAAAAAAAAGGAAATTATAATAAGGATTAAATTTGTTATTAAATAAACGTATAAACGAGTAAATGTGGCGCATAAAAATGTCAGCCGTGTTCAAGAAAAAAAGCTTCGAGTAAAGTATAAAAGCTATGTCCAAAATACAATAAAATGTAAAGTTAAATATAACTTTTTATGCGCAAGAAAAATAAATGCCTGAAGACAGGCGAAAACATAACTCATAAAAAAAAATATATAAGGCAGATATTGTGCTAATTAAGTAAAAAAAACAAATATAGAGGGAAAAATAATGCATAAAAAAAGTAGACGTGCAGAAAAAACGCTTAAGAAAAGGAGACGCGTAAATATAGGACGTAAAAAAAATAAAAACGTAAAATGTACGGTAAAGGATAGCGATATAAATAAAAGCAATGCGTAAAATTAATTATAAGAAAAGGAAACAAAAGTATGACATGAAGAAAAAAAAGCGTAAATTATAATAAGGAGCAAATTTAGTATTAAGTAAACGTAGAAAGGAGTAAATGTGGCGCATAAAAAAACGAAGAAATAAAAGCAGCGCATAAAAATGTCAGCCATGTACAAGAGGAAAAAACGCTTCGAGTAAAGTATAAAAGCTATGTCCAAAATACAATAAAATGTAAAATAAAACATAACTTTTTATGCGCAGAAAAAATAAATGTGTGAAGACCGGCGAAAAAATAACTCATAAAAAAAATTTATATAAAGTAGATATTGTGTTAAGTAAGTAAAAAAAACAAATATAGCGGGAAAAATAATGCATAAAAAAGTAAACGTATAAAAAAAAAACGCTTAGGAAGAGGAGAAGCGTAAATATAGGGCTTAAAAAAAATAAAAACGTAAAATGTTCGGTGAAGGATAGTGTTATAAATAAAAACAATGCGTAAAATTAATTATAAGAAAAGGAAACAAAAGTATTACATAAAGAAAAAAAAACGTAAATTATAGAAAGGAGTAAATTTAGTATTAAATAAACGTAGAAACGAGTAAATGTGGCGCATAAAAAAACGAAGAAATAAAAAGCAGCGCGTAAAAATGTCAGCCATGTACAAGAAGAAAAAACGCTTCGAGTAAAGTATAACAGCTATGTCCAAAATACAGTAAAATGTAAAATTAAACATAACTTTTTATGCACAAGAAAAATAAATGCGTGAAGACAGACGAAAAAATAACTCATTAAAAAAAATAAAATATAAAGTAGATATTGTGTTAATTAAGTAGGAAAAACTAATATAGCCGGAAAAATAATGCATCAAAAAGTAAATGTGAAAAAAAAAACGCTTGAGAAGAGGTGAAGCATAAATATAGGGCGCAAAAACATAAAAAAAATGTACGGTTTAGGATAGCGATATAAATAAAAGCAATGCGTAAAATTAATTCTATGAAAAGGAAACAAAAATATTACATAAAGAAAAAAAAAAGGAAATTATAATAAGGATTAAATTTGTTATTAAATAAACGTAGAAACGAGTAAATGTGGCGCATAAAAATGTCAGCCGTGTACAAGAAGAAAAAACGCTTCGAGTAAAGTATAAAAGCTATGTCCAAAATACAATAAAATGTAAAATTAAACATAACTTTTTACGTGCAAGAAAAATAAATGCGTGAAGACAGGCGAAAAAATAACTCGTAAAAAAAATAAAATATAAGGTAGATATTGTGTTAATTAAGTAAAAAAAAAAAAACAAATATTGCGGGAAAAATAATGCATAAAAAAGTAAACGTGAAACAAAAACGCTTAAGAAGAGGAGAAGCGTAAATATAGGGCGTAAAAAAAATAAAAACGTAAAATGTACGGTAAAGGATTACGATATAAATAAAAGCAATGCGTAAAATTAAATATATGTAAAGGAAACAAAAGTATTACATAAAGAAAAAAAAACGTAAATTATAATAAGGAGTAAACTCAGAATTAAATAAACGTAGAAACGAGTAAATGTGACGCATAAAAATGCCAGCTGTGTACAAAAAAAAAAAACGCTTCGAGTAAAGTATAAAAGCTATGCCCAAAATACAATAAAATGTAAAATTAAACATAACTTTTTACGCGCAAGAAAAATAAATGCGTGAAAACAGGCGAAAAGATAACTCATAGAAAAAATAATATATAAGGTAGATATTGTGTTAATTAAGAAAAAAAACAAATATAGCCGGAAAAATAATGGGTCAAAAAGTAAACGTGAAAAAGGAAAAAACGCTTAAGAGGAGAAGCGTAAATATAGGGCGTAAAAAAAATAAAAACGTTAAATGTACGGTAAAGGATAGCGAAATAAATAAAAGCAATGCGTAAAATTGATTTTAAGAAAAGGAAACAAAAGATTTACATAAAGAAAAAAAATGTAAATTATAGAAAGGAGTAAATTTAGTATTAAATAACCGTAGAAACGAGTAAATGTGGCGCATAAAAAAACGAAGAAATAAAAGCAGCGCTTAAAAATGTCAGCTATGTACAAGAAGAAAAAACGCTTTGAGTAAAGTATAACAGCTATGTCCAAAATACAATAAAATGTAAAATTAAACATAACATTTTATGCGCAAGAAAAATAAATGCGTGAAGACAGGCGAAAAATCGTAAAATGCACGGTAAAGGATAGCGATATAAATAAAAGCAATACGTAAAATTAATTATAAGAAAAGGAAACAAAAGTATTACATGAAGAAAAAAAACGTAAATTATAATAAGGAGTAAATTTAGAATTAAATAAACGTAGAAACAAGTAAATGTGACGCATAACAATGTCAGCCGTGTACAAGGAAAAAAAACGCTTCGAGTAAAGTATAAAAGCTATGCCCAAAATACAATAAATGTAAAATTAAACATAACTTTTTACGCGCAAGAAAAATAAATGCGTGAAGACAGGCGAATAGATAACTCATAGAAAAAATAAAATATAAGGTAGATATTGTGTTAATTAAGCAAAGAAAAACAAATATAGAGGGCAAAATAATGCATAAAATAGTAAACATGAAAAAAAAAAAACGCTTAAGAGGAGAAGCGTAAATATAGGGCGCAAAAAAAAAAAAAAAAGAAAAGTGTAGCAATTATGNAAAAAAAAAAAAAAAATACGAAAAATGTACGGTAAAGGATAGCGATATAAATAAAAGCAATGCGTAAAATTGATTATATGAAAAGAAACAAAAATATTACATAAAGAATAAAAAAAACGTAAATTATAATAAGGAGTAAATTTGGTATTAAATAAACGTAGAAACGAGTATAAAAATGTCAGCCGTGTACAAGAAGTAAAAACGCTTGGAGTAAAGTATAAAAGCTTTGTCCGAAATGCAGTAAAATGTAAAATTAAACATAACTTTTTATGCGCAAGGAAAAGAAATACGTGAAGACAGGCGAAAAAATAACTCATAAAAAAAATAAAATATAAAGTCGATATTGTGTTAATTAAGTAAGAAAAACTAATATAGCCGGAAAAATAATGCGTCAAAAAGTTAACGTGAAAAAAAAAACGCTTAAGAAGAGGAGAAGCGTAAATATAGGGCGTAAAAAAAAATAAAAACGTAAAATGTACGGTAAAGGATAGCGATATAAATAAAAGCAATGCGTAAATTTAATTATAAAAAAAGGGAACAAAAGTATTACATAAAGAAAAAGAAAACGTAAATTATTATAAGGAGTAAATTTAGTATTAAATAAACGTAGAAACGAGTAAATGTGGCGCATAATGCGCAAGAAAAATAAATGCGTGATGACAGGCGAAAAAATAACTCATAAAAAAAATAAAATATAAAGTAGATATTGTGTTAATTAAATAAAAAAAAACAAATATAGCGGGAAAAATAATGCATAAAAAAGTAAAAGTGAAAATAAAACGCTATAGAAAAGGAGAAGCGTAAATATAGGGCGCAAAAAAATTNAATATAAATTTAGCGATTAAAAATAATGCACAAAAAAAGTAAACGTGAAAAATAAACGCTTAAGAAGAGAAGAAGCGTAAATATAGGGCATAAGGAAAAAATACCGTAAAATGTATGGTGAAGGATAGCGAAATAAATAAAGCAATGCTCAAATTAATGATTAGAAAAGGAAACAAAAGTATTACATAAAGAAAAAAAGCCTGAAATATAATAAGGAGTAAATTTAATAAAAGTATAAATGTGGCGCATTAAAGTAAAAGCCATCCAGAAGTTATAGCAATGCGTAAAAGTAAAGTATAAAAAAACAAACCGCTTTAAGTAAAGAAAAAAAAAAGTGTAAAGTACAATAAATTTTAAAAGTTAAACATAACTTTTTATGCATAAAATAATATAAATGCGTGATTAAAGGCGAAAAAATAACGTTTAAGAAAAATTATATATGAAGTAGACAGTGTGTTAATTAAGTAAAAAACAAATTTGACGAGTAAAAATAGTGCATAAAAAAGTAACGTATAAGAAGATCAGAAGCGTAAATATAGCTTCTGAAGACCCGTAAAATGTACAGTAAAGTATAGCGTAAATGAATAAAAGTACTGCGCAAGAAAAGTAATCAAAAGCAAAGCATTTAGAAAAGAAAGCGTAAATTTATTAATAGAATAAACGCCGAAACGAATAAATGTAGCCCCTAAAAGTTACATATAAGAAAAGTAAAAGTCATGTAGAAGCAAAAAAAACATACGTTTTAAGTAATGTATCAAAGCGACGTGCAAAATACAATTAATTGTAAAAGCTAAACAAAACGTTTTATGCGCAAGAAAAATAAATACGTAAGGAGAGACCAAAAATTAACACGTAAGAAAATTAAAAATAGCGCGTAAGAAAATAAAATATAAAGCAGATAGTGTGTAAATTAAGTATAAAAAAAAATTAACGTATAAACATAATGCATAGAAAATAAGCGTGAAAAAGTAACGCTTAAGAAGAGGAGAAACTTAAATATAGTGCATAAAGGAGAAAAAAAAACCATAAAATGTACAGTAAAGAATTGCGTAAACTAGTAAAGCAATGTTTAAAAGTATTGCATAAGAAAATGAAGCAAAAGTAATTGACGAAGTAAACAAACGTAAAATATAACAATGCGTAAATTTATAATAGAATACACGTAGAAACGAATAAATGCAGTGCATAAAAGTAACACGTAATAAAAGCAAATAAGTTAAAAACAATTCGTACAAAAGTAAAAGTCATGTATAAGAAGAAGAAAAAACGCTTTAAGTTAAGTATAAAAGCAACGTGCTAACTAAAGTGTAAAAGTTAAACATAACTTTTTTATGGGTGTGAAAAATAAATGCGTGAGGATTCGAAAAAATAGAGCATAAGAAAAATAAAATATAATGTTGATAGTGTTTATAAATTAAATTTAAAAAAAATAACGTTTAAAAAAAATGGACAAAAAGTAACACTTAGGACGAGAAGTGTAAATATGCGTCATAAAGGAAAAAAATTCTAGTAAAATGTAGAGTAAAGGATAGCGCAAATAATTAAAAGCAACACGTAAAAGTAATGAGAAAAGAAAACAATAATAACGCATAAAGAAAAAAAACGCATAAAATGAATTAACGCTTAAATTTAAAAGTAACTTAGAAGAAAAGTAAATGTTACGAATTTAAAAAAAATTAATTCGTATTAAATCATAACGCTTAAAAGTAAGAGACACGTAAGGAAAGTAAATGCGTAACTATAAAGAAGAGTAACGCGTAAAATATAAAGTGTGGAGAAAAGAATGAAAAGGAGCAACGCTTAAAATTAAGGCATAATAAAGTAAAGAAAGTCAAGGCGTAAATGCAACTCTAAATAAAAAGAAACACATAAGATAAAATGCATACATAGATCTTGTAAAATAAGGCATAAAAATTAACGCTTGAAGAAGTATACGCGTATAAATAAATAACACATAAAAAAAGTAAATTTAAACTTAAGAAAAGTTATGTGAAAGTATTTAATGTCTAAATGTAACGCATAAAGAAAAGTAATTCATAAAATTAAATAACACTTAAAGTAATGCGGAAGGAAAGTAAAAAATAATGCAGAAAAAACGTAACGCATGAAAAAAAGGAATTCACAAAATTTAATAACACGCAACAAAGTTAAGTAATAACGTTTGAAAGTTACGTAACAATGAAACGTATCAAAATAACTCATTCGCATAGAGAAAAGCAACGCGTAAAAAAATCGTATATGAGAAACAATTGCGTAAAAGTAACACATTAAAAAACATCGCGTAAATTATAATGCATATTATAAGAAAAAAGTAACGCATTAAAAGGTGAAACGCGTAGAAGTACCAAATAAAGAAAAATAATCCATAAAATTAGATTACACGTCAAAGAAATGCCGTAGCGTGAAAGCAAAGCTTAAAGAAATGGAAAGCTTAAAGAAATGAAAAGCTTAAAGAAAATGGAAAACTGAAAAGTTACGCATAAAAAATAAACAAGTTAAAAGCTCATCGAAAAGTAAGAGTGTAAATGTAACGTATAAAATAAAAGAGAGGAAAAAATGTACAGTAAATGCTGTTTAAAATAAGAAAAGTTAAGAAAAGTAAGGAGTAAAAATTATAAGAGAAAGTAAAGTATTAAGAGAATTAGAGCCTAAAATATAAGGGGGACTGGAAAGTAACGTAGTGTTGGTGATTTTGATATTTATTATCTAGATTTTCTTTTTAATCAATAAAGTATTCACCCTCGTTAGCAACAAGCTTTCAATGCCGGATCGAAAAGAAACGAATTGCTTTTTAAGACTAACGAATATTTAATGCCCCGAAACACTACTTTCCGGTCCGCCTAATATAAGGAATGTAATGAGTAAAAGTGACGTCTGAAAAATGAAAAGGCATTGAAGTCAAGCATAAATGAAAGTAAAGCGTGAAACGAGGCAAATCTCGAAATTAAAATTAACTCTTAAGGTAAGTAAGGCGTACGGAAAAGTAATACATAAAAGTCAATAGCGCATTAAGAGGAAGTATTGTGCGTTATAGTTATGTGTAAGAAAATCATACTCTAATAGTAACACAGAAGAAAAATTAAAGTAGTTATTGAAAAAGTAAACGCGAAAAATATAAAACTTAAAAGTAAAGGTTAACTAGATACCGCTAAATGAAAAGTAAAATGTAGGGGAAAGGATTAAATGTTAGGTTTAAAAACATAAAAATGCCACGCATAAAGAAAAAATATATCTAATTAAATTTGGTGAATAATTAGTTAAACAAAAAAAAAATCATTAGATCTTTGAACAAGCGTAATAATGCTCTTCACTACATTCAGTCGGACAAAAAAAATAATAATAAACTACGAATTTACATCTCTTTAATAAAAATTGTTTTAGTTTTAAAAAAAAAAACATTTCTAACTGATAGTTTAACAGTAAAATTTGTAAGAGCATGTTATAAAGAGGTTAAATAGTGCACTTTTTATTACAGGATCTTAAAAGATATCGATTTGTAGAAGTGATTGTTAAAATCGATAAGTCGCAGAACTATTTGGAAGATTATATTGCATTATGATTCAGCTTATACTATCCTCGTAGTGTCCGTTACAGTCTCCATCGTACTTTAAATTGGCTCCTATGCAATTATTCCTATTTATGCAAGAACAATTTAAGATCTTCAAGAAACTGAAAGAATTTCCAAGTGTTACGATGGCGAACAATTCAAGTCACTGGACAGATTTGAGCGAGTAAGTTTCGTTGAAAGAAGACTATTTTTGATGAAGTAATCGCATATCTTTCGTGTATACATAAAAAGGACTGAAATATGTTAAGTCTGCGAAGTTATCTTATTTAAATGTAAATTTATTTTTCAAGTATCTTACAACTGATTCTTGCAAATGTAATTAAAATGTATGGCGTGTGTGTATCTTTCTTTACCCCCAAAAGCATGAAATAAGGTTCTAAAAGTAAGAGTAAAACACAAATGTTATATTCCTGAAACTAAAATACAATTGAAAATTCATATCGTAAACTATTAATTGAATCTTAATTTTATCGAAATCTCAGTTAATTGCTTTATAAAGTAAAATTTACCTAATTTTTGTAAGATAAAATTCAATTGAAATACACTTTCTAATTTTGTTGATTTATTACAAGTAAACATGCTTAGTCAGATAAGAGATGAAAATATTTACCCCGTCCTGCCCCAATTCAGGGCATAAGGATAAATGCTAATTACAACTAAGTAAAGAACATAAAGTGCATAAAATACAAAAGTCATATGACAACAGCTCGTAAACTTTGCGGGCGATCAAGACTGTTGAACCAAATTAGCCATCTACAATTAGTCAGAATATTATATCTTTAAGAAAACATGACAAATATATCAGTCATGTATGTCATGAAAAGTCCAGTTCAGCAGATCCTAAAGTATGGATTAAAAGCACAAGCAATATTAGAAGCAAATTTAAATATAAATTGCCATTCTAGTTCAACAGACCCTTATATTGAGGCAATCAAATGGCATAAAATTTTTAAAAAATTGGCTTAGTTAGAAAAGAGAGATACTATTTCAGTCATTGTGTAATTACATCTGAGCATTGGTTACAAATTGACTTATTGCGAAGTAAAAAGTAGCACTCTAAACAGGCAATTAGTTTGGTAAATACTAATATTCTAGTAAGTGCTTGTACAAACTGTATAATAATTATAAGAAAAATATGGTTCCTGTAAACAATAGTGAAACAGTAAGACACAAGCTAAACAGACTTAAGTGAAGTAAACTTAAAACTCGTGAATTAGCGAGAGAATAAAGTTATAAAGATAAGTAAAGCGTAATATATAATATCGGGCAAAATTAAAAGAAGCTTATAAAAAGTAATTAATGAATGGGATAAGTGAAAACACACATAATAAGAGTAAACACGTAAATTACAAATATTAATGCTCAAAATATAATCTGTAATGGAGACGCATGAGGTAAGTAAAATTAAAAGGAAGGGCAAGTACAACATCATGTATAAAGTACTGGTAAGATAAGAAATTATAATGCGTGTAACAAGTAAAAGCAAAGCATTAAAGAGTAAACGTATATATAGCCATTTTTTGTCTATTGATATATAAAAGTTTTTTTGTAAAGCGAAGCATCTCAATTAACGCGTGAAGTCTATCCTTTAAAATAAAAATCGCCAAAAGTAAAAAATGTCATATAATTAAATTGTAGCATCTTGACAATTAACACGTAATAAAAGTAATCATGTAAATGTAAGGCATAGAGAAAAAATATCTTTTAAAATAAGCTACGAATATTATCATGCTTCAATTTACACCCAACTAATGCATAAAAAAGTAAGGCAAAAATGTAACTCGCAATATAAGAAAAGTAAAAGCTTAGAAGTAACGCATGAGATGCGTACACTCGTGAAAGAAAAGTAAGGCACAAACGAATAATACAACTTATAATTTTTTTTAAATGCAAGACTGTAGTAAATTTGTAAAAATAAACTCAAAGAAAAGTAACTCCTAAAATTATGCATAAGTAAAGCATACGAAAAAAGTAGCGCATAAAAAAATTTGATGTAATTCATAAGAATAAATTCGGAAAATATAAAACGTAACTCATAAGACAAGTATCGCTTAAGAATAAATAACAGATAACATATCAAAGAGCGAGAAAATGCGATTATGCTTAAAAGTAAAGTATGCATTATTTCTTTTGCGCCGCAATTTGCTTAACATTAATTTTCTGACTTAATTTACTCTATCTTTCTCAATGAGTCACTTAATATATACGTTACTTTTTACACGGTACATATATTGAATGCATTTTTTTCTCGCAATATTCATTATAATATACGAGTTGCTTTCCTCATGCAATATTTCTACACGTTTAATTTCTTTAAACGTTACTTTTAATTTTTCTCCTTTTACTTTTCTCATGCGTTACTTTCACTTATCCTATGCAATATATTTACGCGTGTTTTATTATGCATTACCTTTACGTGTTTACGTTTCTCAAGAACTATTCTTTTTTTTTCGTCTGCCATACTTTTAATGTTTGATTGATTTATTCGTTATTTTAATTTCATGCGTTATTATATTTTACGCATTACTCTTCTTTATGCATACTTTTACGAGCTTAATCTTCTAATGCGTTTTTAACATTACGTTTTGTGAGTTACATTTCTTTCTGTTTCGTTTTCACTCGGTTACATGTTACGGGTTATTTTTACTTTACCTATGCGTTGCTTAAACATATTTTTTTTTCTTACTCGGTACCTTTAATTTCGCACAATATTATATTTCATGCCTTACCTAATGTGTTTCATTTTCTCTTTAATTTTATACGTTACTGTATATTTATGCCTTGTGGCATAATTAGCCTTAACACACTAAGAAGTAAAGTAACGCGTGAGAAAAACAAACTAGTAAAATTAAAAGTAAAGGCAAGCATTAAAATATGGAGTTAAAAATTTAGTAGAGCGTCGTGTAAAAGTACTGGTAAAATAAGAACATGCAATGCGTGTAACAAGTAAAAGTAACGTTTTAAAGAATAAAGCTTAAAATCAATGCATAAAAGAGCAAACGTATATTAAAGCCATATTTTGTTTATAGTTTTATAGAAGTTATTTTTGTAAAGAGAAGAAATCGAGTAAAATAAAAAAGCATCTCAATAATTAACGCGTGAAGTCAAGCTTTTAATGTAAAAAATGTCATTGAATTAAATTGTTGCATATTGATAATTAACACCAATAAAAGTAATCGTGTAAATGTAAAGCATAGAGAAAAGTAAAATAAGTTACTCATATTTTCGTGCTTTAATTTACACCCGACTAACGCACAAAAAAGTAGGGCGAAAAATATAACTGTCACTTAAAGAAAACAAGTCAAAGTGAAGCATAACAAAAGTAAGAACTGAAAAGTAACGCCTAAGATGAGTAGACTCGTACAAGAAAAGTAAGGCATAAATTAATAAACGAATAATAGAAATTACAATAAAATTTTAATAAAATCCAAGACAATAGTGAATTTGAAAAAACAAACTAGTGAAGATAAAGTAACGCGTTAAATTGTGCATAAGAAAAAGAAGTAATTTATAAGAAGTATAAATTCGGAAAATATAACTCTTAAACGTAACGCACGAGATAAGTATCGCTTAAGAATAAGTAACAGATAACATGTCAACGCGCAAAAATAAATAAAGTGCGAAAAATTGCGTCTATACTAGAATGCAAAGTTTCTTGACAATGACGTCACGGCTGGCGGAGGAAGAAGGAGAAATAAGTTCAGTCGTTATATAGAAGAAATATAACTAAATAAAGATACCATTCCGCGATGCGCCGCTCGTAAATCTGAAAATATATAAAATTTTAAGAAAATTATAGCAAATTAACGCTATATATGTGTGGGTTAAGATAACTTATCATATTTCTATTGTGAAATGCGTAATTTTCCTCGAAATACAGACATCGCGCCAGGAACTATTTTCTTCGTTTTCCCTCAGCATATTTCTCCATTGTCAAGAAACATTGCAGTTTAGTATAGGCATTATTTCTTTTGCTCGTTAATTTGCTTTTTGAAAACTTAATTTATTCTGTTTATACTTTTCCTTTCTCAATGACACACTTAATATCTACGCTACTGTTACATATGTTGTATGCATTTTTTTCCCGCAGTATTCATTATAATTTATGAGTTGCTTTCCTCATGCAACACTTTTACACGCTTAATTTCTTTATACGTTACTTTTAATTTTTCTCGTTTTCTTTTCTCATACGTTACTTAACCTATGCGATATATTTACGCGTGTTTTTATTATCATTAGGTGTTTACTTTTCTTAAGAACTTTTTTTTCTCGTGTGCTTTACTTTTTATGTTTGATTGACCTACTCTTGCGCGCATCCTTGTCTTGTACGTTGCTTTTAATTTCATGCGTTATTATATTTTGCGCATTACTTTTCTTTGTGCATTCTTTTACGAATTTAATTTTCTTTTGCGTTTTTGAAATTAAGTTTTGTGTCTTACATTATGTTTCGTTTTTACGCATTCACATTTTATGGATTATTATTACTTTTCCTATGCGTGACTTAAACGTGTTTTTTGTCTTATGCGTTATTTCAAATTTTGCACAGTATTATATTTAATGCCTTACTTAATGTTTTTCATATTCTTTTTGATTTATGCGTTTTTTCAATTTTTACTCCTTATTCACTTTAATTTTCTTCATGCGTCACATTTAAGGGTTTTCTGTTGTAACTTTACTTATGTGTTAATTTTAAGTGTCTACATCATTGCAATTTTTTTATGTGTTATTTTTACGAGCTAACTTTTTATACGTTGCATTTACGCGTTTAATTTTCTGACGCATAAAGATGCTATGTTCAACTTTCTTTTTACACGTTATTACATTTTGCGCGTTACTCATCTTATGCATAACTCATATTCTTCCATGTTTTACATGTCGCATTACTTTTCTTACACGTTACTTCTACTTTTTAAACATATGTCAGTTTTGCGCTTTATTTCTACGCCTTACACGTTTACTTCCTATTGCATTACTTTCATTTTACATATGATCCTTAGCTTTGGTATCCATTTGACCTGCATGCGAACACTTTAAGGTAGAAAAATTCTGATACCGCACTCCCTAAGCAGGGTGATCAAAGTGGTCACCCACCCGCTTGCTGACGGCAGCCAGTGATGCTTAACTTCGGTATTTTGCAGAAAATCGTGTCTTTACGATCAAGTCTACTGCGGGACTAACACTCGTTAAAGTAGGGTGCAGTAGACACTAAATGAAAAGGAATGCATAGAGAAGAGTAACGAGTAAAATATAAAGGAAAGAGTTAAGTATGGAGTGAAGAATCGAGCAACTCTTAAAAGTGAAAGTAAGGTATAAGAAAAATTACCGAGCAACTAATGCGTAATAAAAATAAACGGGCATACGAGTAAATGTGGCGCATAAAAAAACGGGGAAATAAAAGCAGCTTATAAAAATGTCAGCTATGTACAAGAGGAAAAAACGCTTTGAGTAAAGTATAAAAGCTATGCCCAAAATAGTAGAAAGTAGGTAGTGCGTTATTTAAGTAAAAAAATATAAATTTAGCGGTTAAAAAATAATGCACAAAAATAGTAAACGTGAAAAATAAACGCTTAAGAAGAGGAGAAGCGTAAATATAGGGCATAAAGAAAAAATACCGTAAAATGTATGGTGAAGGATAGCGAAATAATTAAAAGCAATGCTTAAATTAATGATAAGAAAGGGAAACAGAAGTATTACATAAAGAAAAAAAAAGCGTAAAATATAATAAGGAGTAAATTTAATAAAAGTATAAATGTGGCGCATTAAAGTAAAAGCCATCTAGAAGTTATAGCAATGCGTAAAAGTAAAGTATAAAAAAACAAACCGCTTTAAGTTAAGAAAAAAAAACAACGTGAAAAGTACAATAAATTTTAAAAGTTAAACATAACTTTTCAAACATAACTTTTTAAGAAAAAAAAACACGTAAAATGTACAGTAAGGGATATCGAAATAAATAAATTCAATGCGTAAAATTAATTTTAAGAAAAGGAAACAAAAATAATGCATAAAGAAAAAAAATGCTGAATATAATACTGAGTAAATTTAGTAATAGAAGTAACGCTGAAATAATAGCAATGCGTAAAAATATAAGTCATGTATAAGAAAAAAGAAAGGCTTTAGGTAAAATATAGAAGCAATATACAATATATAATAAAGTGTAAAATTAAGCATAACTTAAAATGTACAGTAAAGTATAGCGTAAATAATAAAAGTACTGCGTAAGAAAAGTAAACAAAAGCAATGCATTTAGAAAAGAAAGCGTAAATTTATTAATAGAATAAACGCAGAAACGAATAAATGTAGCCCCTAAAAGTAAAAGCAAGGAAGTAAAAGTCATGTAGAAGCGAAAAAAACATACGTTTTAAGTAATGTATCAAAGCGACGTGAAAAATACAATTAATTGTAAAAGCTAAACAAAACGTTTCATGCGCAAGAAAAATAAATACGTAAGGAGAGACCAAAAATTAACACGTAAGAAAATTAAAAATAGCGCATATGAAAATAAAATATAAAGCAGATAGTGTGTAAATTAAGTAAAACAAAAAACAAATTTAACGTGTAAACATAATGCATAGAAAGTAAGCGTGAAAAAGTAACGCTTAAGAAGAGGAGAAACTTAAATATAGTGCATAAAGGAAAAATAACCCATAAAATGTACAGTAAAGAATTGCGTAAACTAGTAAAGCAATGTTTAAAAGTATTGCATAAGAAAATGAAACAAAAGTAATTGACGAAGTAAACAAACGTAAAATATAATAATGCGTAAATTTATAATAGAGTAAACGTAGAAACGAATAAATGCAGTGCATAAAAGTAACACGTAATAAAAGCAAATAAGTTAAGAACAATTCGTACAAAAGTAAAAGTCCTGTATAAGAAGAAGAAAAAACGCTTTAAGTTAAGTATAAAAGCAACGTGCTAACTACAATAAAGTGTAAAAGTTAAACATAACTTATTAATGGGTGTGAAAAATAAATGCGTGAGGAAAGGCGAAAAAATAGACCATAAGAAAAATAAAATATAATGTTGATAGTGTTTATAAATTAAATTAGAAAAAATTAACGTTTTAAAAAATGGACAAAAAGTAACACTTAGGACGAGAAGTGTAAATATTCATCATAAAGGAAAAAATTTCTAGTAAAATGTAGAGTAAAGGATAGCGCAAATAATTAAAAGCAACACGTAAAAGTAATGAGAAAAGAAAACAATAATAATGCATAAAGAAAAAAACGCGTAAAATGAATTAACGCTTACATTTAAAACTAACTTAGAAGAAAAGTAAATGTTACGAATTTAAAAAAAAATTAATTCGTATTAAATCATAACGCGTAAAAGTAATAGACACATAAGGAAAGTAAATGCGTAACTATAAAGAAGAGTAACGCGTAAAATATAAAGTGTGGAGAAAAGAATGAAAAGGAGCAACGCTTAAAATTAAGGCATAATAAATTAAGGAAAGTCAAGGCGCGAATGCAACTCTAAATAAAAAGAAACACATTCATAAAAATTAACGCTTGAAGAAGTATACACGTATAAATAGCACATAAAAAAGTAAATTTAAACTTAAGAAAAGTTATGTGAAAGTATTTAATGTCTAAATGTAACGCATAAAGAAAAGTAATTCATAAAATTAAATAACATAAAGTAATGCGGAAGGAAAGTAAAAAATAATGCAGAAAAAATGTAACGCATGAAAAAAAGGAATTCAAAAAATTTAATGACAAGCAACAAAGTTAAGTAATAACGTTTAAAAGTCGTGTAACAATGAAACGTATAATGTGTAAAAATAACTCATTCGCATAGAGAAAAGCAACGCGTAAAAAATCGTATATGAGAAATCGCGTAAAAGTAATTCATAAAGAAACATATCGCGTAAATTTTAATGCATATTATAAGAAAAAAGTACCAAATAAAGAAAAATAATCCGTAAAATTAGATTACACGTCAAAGAAAAGAAAAGCGTAAAGAAATGAAAAGCTTAAAGAAATTGGAAAACTGAAAAGTTACGCATAAAAAATAAACAAGTAAAAACTCATAGAAAAGTAAGAGTATAAATGTAACGTATAAAATAAAAGAGAGGAAAAAATGTACAGTAAATGGTGTTTAAAATAAGAAAAGTAAGGAGTAAAAATTATTAGAGAAAGTAAAGTATTAAGAGAATTAGAGCCTAAAATATAAGGGGGACTGGAAAGTAACGTAATTTTGGTGCATTTGATATTTATTATCAAGATTTTCTTTTTAATCAATAAAGTATTCACCCTCGTTAGCAACAAGCTTTCAATGTCGGATCGAAATGAAACGGATTGCTTTTTAAGACTAACGAATATTTAATGCCCCGAAACACTACTTTCCGGTCCGCCTAAGGAATGTAACCAGTAAAAGTGACGTCTGAAAAATGAAAACGCATTGAAGTCAAGCATAAATAAAAGTAAAGCGTGAAACGTAGCAAATCTCGAAATTAAAAGTAATGTGCAAAATAAGGAAACTCGTTAAAGTTACAAATATCAAAAGAAAAAAAAAATAACGCATTATAAAATTAAAAGTAACTCTTAAGGTAAGTAAGGCGTACGGAAAAGTAATACATAAAAGTCAATAGCGCATGAAAGTAAGTATAGTGCGCTATAGCAATGTGTAAGAAAATCATACTCTAATAGTAACATAGAAGAAAAATTAAAGTAGTTATTAAAAAAGTAAACGCGAAAAATATAAAACTTAAAAGTAAAGGTTAACTAGATACCGCTAAATGAAAAGTAACAAGTAAAATTTAGGGCAAAGGATTAAATGTTAGGTTTAAAAACATAAAATTGCCACGCATAAAGAAAAACTATATCTAATTAAATTTGGTGAGTAATTAGTTAAACAAACAAAAATCGTTAGATCTTTGAACAAGCCTAATAATGCTCTTCACTACATTCAGTCGGTAGTAATGCATAAGAAAATCATACTCTAATTGTAACACAGAAGAAAAATTAAAAAAGTAAACGCGAAAAATATAAAACTTAAAAGTAAAGATTAACTAGGTACCGCTAAATGAAAAGTAACAAGTAAAATATAGAGCAAAGGATTAAATGTTAGGTTTAAAAACATGAAAATGCAACGCATAAGGAAAATATATATCTAATTAAATTTGGTGAATAATTAGTTAAACAAACAAAAATCGTTAGATCTTTGAACAAGCGTAATAATGCTCTTCACTACATTCAGTCGGACAAAAAATAATAATAATAAATTACGAATTTACATCTCTTTAATAAGAATTGTTTTAGTTTTAAAAAAAAAACATTTCGAACTGATAGTTTAACAGTAAAATTTGTAAGAGCATGTTATAAAGAGGTTAAATAGTGCACTTTTTATTACAGGATCTTAAAAGATATGATTTGTAGAAGTGATTGTTAAAATCGATAAGTCGCAGAACTATTTGGAAGATTATAGTACATTATGATTCAGCTTATACCATCCTCGTCGTGTTCGTTACAGTCTCCATCGTACATTAAATTGGCTCCTATGCAAATATTCCTATTTATGCAAGAACAATTTAAGATCTTCGAGAAACTGAAAGGATTTCCAAGTGTTACGATGGCGAACAATTCAAGTAACTAGACAGATTTGAGCGAGTAAGTTTCGTTGAAAGAAGACTATTTTTGATGAAGTAATCGCATATCTTTCGTGTATACATAAAAAGGACTGAAATATGTTAAGTCTGCTAAGTTATCTTATTTAAATGTAAATTTATTTTTCAAATATTTTACAGCTGATTCTTGCAAATGTAATTAAAATGTATGGCGTCTGTGTATCTTTCTTTACCCCCAAAAGCATGAAATAAGGTTCTAAAAATAAGAGTAAAACACAAATGTTATATTCTTGAAACTAAAATACAATGGAAAATTCATACCGTAAACTTTTAACTGAATCTTAATTTTTTCGAAATCTCAGTTAATTGCTTTATAAAGTAAAATTTACATAATTTTTGTAAGATAGAATTCAATTGAAATATACTTTCTCATTTTGTTGCTTTATTACAAGTAAACATGCTTAGTTAGATAAGAGATGAAAATATTTACCCCGTCCTGCCCCAATTCAGGGCATACGGTTAATTAAAACCAAGTAAAGAACATAAAGTGCATAAAATACAAAAGTCATATGACAACAGCTCGTAAACTTTGCGGGCGAACAAAATTAGCCATCTACAATTAGTCAGAATATTATATCTTTAAGAAAACATGACAAATATATCTGGCATGTATGTCATGAAAATTCCAGTTCAACAGATCCTAAAGTATGGATTAAAAGCACAATTAAATTTAAAGCACCAGCAATATTAGAAGCAAATTAAAATATAAATTGCCATTCTAGGTCAATAGACCCTTATATTGAGGCAATCAAATGGCATAAAATTAAAAAAAAAATTGGCTTAGTTAAAAAAGAGAGATACTATTTCAGTCATTGTGTAATTACATCTGAGCATTGGTTACAAATTCACTTATTGCAAAGTAAAAAGTAGCACTCTAAACAGGCAATTAGTTTGGTAAATACTAATATTCTAGTAAGTGCTTGTACAAACTGTATAATAATTATAAGAAAATTATGGTTCCTGTAAACAAAAGTGAAACAGTAAGACACAAGCGAAACAGACTTAAGTGAAGTAAACATAAACATAAAACGCTTAAACATAAAACTCGTGAATTAGCGAGAGAATAAAGTTATTAAGATAAGTAAAGCGTAATATTATAATATCGGGCAAAATTAAAAGAAGCTTATAAAAAGTAATTAATGAATGGGATAAGTGAAAACACACATAATAAGAGTAAACACGTAAATTACAAATATTAATGCTCAAAATATAATCTGTAATGGAGACGCATGAGGTAAGTAAAATTAAAAGGAAGGGCAAGTACAAACATCATGTATAAAGTACTGGTAAGATAAGAAATTATAATGCGTGTAACAAGTAAAAGCAAAGCATTAAAGAGTAAACGTATATATAGCCATTTTTTGTCTATTGATATACACTGGTTATCATAAATTAAGGAAAAATCACAAAAATAGCGATAACTCTTTCAAAAGTAAGCCAAACCGTGCAAAATTTGCATATGTTGTCCACTAAGAGTAGCTGAGTAAAATTGCAATATGCAAATTAGTGGCGCTGCACTCGGCNATATCGAAATAAGCTACGAATATTATCATGCTTCAATTTACACCCAACTAATGCATAAAAAAGTAAGGCAAAAAATTTAACTCGCAATATAAGAAAAGCTTAGAAGTAACGCATGAGATGCGTACACTCGTGAAAGAAAAGTAAGGCGAATAATAGAACTTATAGTTTTTTTTTAAATGCAAGACTGTAGTAAATTTGTAAAAACAAGCAAAAAAGAAAGGAACTCCTAAAATTATGCATAAGTAAATCATAAAAAATTAGCGCATAAAAAATTAGATGTAATTCATAAGAATAAATTCGGAAAATATAAAACTTAACTCAATAAGATAAGTATCGCTTAAGAATAATTAACAGATAACATATCAAAGCGCGAGAAAATGCGATTATTTCTTTTGTGCCGCAATTTGCTTAATGCTTAACATTAATTTGCTGACTTAATTTACTCTATTTTTACTCTATCTTTCTCAATGAGTCACTTAATGTATACGTTACTTTTTTACAAGGTAGTACATATATTGAATGCATTTTTTTCTCGCAATATTCATTATAATCTACGAGTTGCTTTCCTCATGCAATATTTCCGCACGTTTAATTTCTTTATACGTTACTTTTAATTTTTCTCCTTTTACTTTTCTCATGCGTTACTTTTACTTATCCTATGCAATATATTTACGCGTGTTTTATTATGCATTACCTTTACGTGTTTACGTTTCTCAAAAACTATTCTTTTTTTTTTCGTGTGCCTTACTTTTAATGTTTGATTGATTTATTCGTTATTTTTAAGCGCTTTCTTGTCTTACTCGTTGCTTTTATTTTCATGCGTTATTATATTTTACGCATTACTCTTCTTTATGCATACTTTTACGAGCTTAATCTTCTAATGCGTTTTTAACATTACGTTTTGTGAGTTACATTTCTTTCTGTTTCGTTTTCACTCGGTTGCATTTTACGGGTTATTTTTACTTTACCTATGCGTTGCTTAAGCATGTTTTTTTTCTTACTCGTTACCTTTAATTTCGCACAATATTATATTTCATGCCTTACCTAATGAGTTTCATTTTCTCTTTAATTTTATACGTTACTGTATATTTATGCCTTGTGGCATAATTAGCCTTAACACACAAAGAAGTAAAGTAACGCGTGAGAAAAACAAACTAGTAAAAGTAATGGCAAGCATTAAAATATGGAGTTAAAAATTTAGTAGAGCATCGTGTAAAAGTACTGGTAAAATAAGAACATGCAATGCGTGTAACAAGTAAAAGAAACGTTATAAAGAATAAAGCTTAAAAGCAATGCATAAAAGAACAAACGTATATTAAAGCCATATTTTGTCTATAGTTTTATAGAAGTTATTTTTGTAAAGAGAAGAAATCGAGTAAAATAAAAAAGCATCTCAATAATTAACGCGTGAAGTCAAGCTTTTAATGTAAAAAATGTCATTTAATTAAATTGTTGCATATTGATAATTAACACCAATAAAAGTAATCGTGTAAATGTAAAGGATAGAGAAAAGTAAAATATATCTCGTAAAATAAGTTACTCATATTTTCATGCTTTAATTTACACCCGACTAACGCACAAAAAAGTACGGCGAGAAATATAACTGTCACTTAAAGAAAACAAGTCAAAGTGAAGCATAACAAAAGTAAGAACTGAAAAGTAACGCCTAAGATGAGTAAGGCATAAACGAATAATAGAACTTACAATAAAATCCAAGACAATAGTAAATTTGAAGAAACAAACTCGTGAAGAAAAAGTAACGCTTAAGAAAATCAAACGCGTTAAATTGTGCATAAGAAAAAGAAGTAATTTATAAGAAGTATAAATTCGGAAAATATAACACTTAAACGTAACGCATGAGATAAGTATCGCTTAAGAANAATAAAAAAGCATCTCAATAATTAACGCGTGAAGTCAAGCTTTTAATGTAAAAAATGTCATTTAATTAAATTGTTGCATATTGATAATTAACACCAATAAAAGTAATCGTGTAAATGTAAAGCATAGAGAAAAGTAAAATATGACTCATATTTTCATGCTTTAATTTACACCCGACTAACGCACAAAAAAGTACGGCGAAAAATATAACTGTCACTTAAAAAAAAGTCAAAGTGAAGCATAACAAAAGTAAGAACTGAAAAGTAACGCCTAAGATGAGTAGACTCGTACGAGAAAAGTAAGGCATAAATTAATAAACGAATAATAGAACTTACAATAAAATTTTAATAAAATCCAAGACATTAGTAAATTTGAAAAAACAAACTCGTGAAGAAAAAGTAATGCGTTAAATTGTGCATAAGAAAAAGAAGTAATTTATAAGAAGTATAAATTCGGAAAATATAACACTTAAACGTAACGCATGAGATAAGTATCGCTTAAGAAAAAGTAACAGATAACATATCGACGCGCAAAAATAAATAAAGTGCGAGAAATTGCGACTAGGTATTATTTCTTTTGCTCGTTAATTTGCTTTTTGATTAACATTAGTTTGCTTTTTGAAAACTTAATTTATTCTGTTTATACTTTTCCTTTCTCAATGACACACTTAATATATACGCTACTTTTGCAAGTTATATATATTGTATGCAATTTTTCTAGCAATATTCGCTATTATTTATGAGTTGCTTTCTTCATACAAACTTATGCACGTTTATTTTCTTTATACGTTATTACTTTTATCATACGTTTCTTAACCTATGCGATATATTTACGCCTGTTTTTATTATGCATTACCATTACGTGTTTACTTTTCTTAAGAACTATTCTTTTTTTCCTCGTGTGCTTCACTTTTTATGTTTGATTGACCTACTCTTACGCGCTTCCTTGTCTTGCAAGTTGCTTTTAATTTCATGCGTTATTATATTTTGCGCATTACTTTCTTTGTGCATTCTTTTACGAATTTAATTCTCATATGAGTTTTTAACATTAGGTTTTGTGTGTTACATTTTTTATGTTTGGTGTTTACGCGTTTACATTTTATGGATTATTATTACTTTTCCTATGCATGACTTGAACGTGTTTTTGTCTTATGCGTTATTTCAAATTTTGCACAGTATTATATTCAATGCCTTACTTAATGTTTTTCATATTCTTTTTGATTTTATGCGTTTTTTCAATTTTTACTTCTTATGGTATTATTCACTTTAATTTTCTTCATGCGTCACATTTAAGGGTTTTCTGTTGTAACTTTACTTATGTGTTAATTTTAAGTGTCTACATCATTGCAGTTTTTTTATGTATTATTTTTACGAGCTAACTTTTTATACGTTGCATTTACGCGTTTATTTTTCTTACGCATAAAGATGCTATGCACAACTTTCTTTTTACACGTTATTAAATTTTACGCGTTACTCATCTTATGCATAACTCAAATTCTTCCATGTTTTATATGTCGCATTACTTTTCTTACACGTTACTTCCACTTTTTAAACATATGTCAGTTTTGCGCTTTATTTCTACGCCTTACACGTTTACTTCCCATTGTATTACTTTCATTTTACATATGATCCTTAGCTTTGGTATCCAGGTGACCTGCATGCGAACACTTTAAGGTAGAAAAATTCTGATACCGCACTCCCTAAGCAAGTGGTCACCCACCCGCTTGCTGACAGCAGCCAGTGATGCTTATCGGTATTTTGCAGAGAATCGTGTCTTTACGATCAAGTCTACTGCGGGACTAACACTCGTTAAAATAGGGTGCATAGAGAAGAGTAACGAGTAAAATAAAAGGGAAAGAGTTAAGTATGGAGTGAAGAATCGAGCAACTCTTAAAAGTGAAAGTAAGGTATAAGAAAAGTTACCGAGCAACTAATGCGTAATAAAAATAAACGGGCAATAAGTAAAGCATGAACAATAAACGNATCCCCTCCGCAGAGGATCAAAATTGTGATGGCTTGTCTTCGGATCATCCTCCGGGATGTTTCCCAGACCGTCGCCAATAGCCCATTGTGCAGCTCTAGTGCGACGTAAATTAACAACAACCTATTGTATAACTTTCATTTTACATCTGATCCTTAGCTTTGGTATCCAGGTGACCTGCATGCGAAGTCGAGCACTTTAAGGTAGACAAATTCTGATACCGCACTCCCTAAGCAGGGTGATCAAAGTGGTCACCCACCCGCTTGCTGACGGCAGCCAGTGATGCTTAACTTCCGTATTTTGCAGAGAATCGTGTCTTTACGATCAAGTCTACTGCGGGACTAACACGCGTTAAAATAGGGTGCAGTAGACACTAAATGAAAAGGAATGCATAGAGAAGAGTAACGAGTAAATATGAAGGAAAGAGTTAAGTATGGAGTGAAGAATCGAGCAACTCTTAAAAGGGAAAGTAAGGTATAAGAAAAATTACCGAGGAACTAATGCGTAATAAAAATAAACGGGCAATAAGTAACGCATGAACAATAAACGAGTGAAATTAAAGGTAAAAGAAAGTGCATTAAAGTATGGAGTGGACAAAGTAGAACAATGTGTAAAAGTAACGCATAAAAAAAGTTACACGCGAAAGTAGTGCATAAGAAAAGTAAATGCTCCAAAAATAGTAAGGCGTTACAATAAAGTATGAAAGTAACACATAAGAAAAGTAAATTTAACATATAAGAAAATTTATGTGTCTAGTTAAAGCGTTTAATTCCATATCAGTGATATTTCTGTCCAATGGGAATGCCTGAAAATGTTTAAAAAAATTAACAACTTTCATTATTTTCAAGTGGTCAAAATTAAGATCAAGATTTTTCATGAAAAAATATAAATTAAATCATTTAAGAATTCACGAGCATTACAACGGTTATTTAACAGAAAACAATAACTTTAATGCTTTCGATGTTTATTTTTCTGATACAATCGAAATTTAAATGCGCGATTCGAATTTCGAGTGTTGTAATAAAATTGTCAGGAAATTATCTACATTTTCAAAACAAAGTGAAAATACAATGGTTAGCAATACAGAACTGCGAAGGAAAAAATCGAAAAATAACTTGGATTTAAGATAATTAGGTAGAAATAAAGCAAGCTAAAAAGCGCGTATTTAGATACGCGATTCGAACGCGCGAATCGTAATAAACTGGAAAGAACAGTTGCTAAAGTTAACAAATGTCACGTTTCAACAACCAATTAGAATCGAGATACACACACTACGTCACTTGGCAGGTATTCCATTACGTAAATCTGTACTTCTAAATGTTCAGCACCAGTGATAAAAACTATCGTATAGAAATCTGAATCAAATTTTTCTAACTGGAAAATGGTTAATGTATACATCAATGAAAGTTTTAAATGTTGCTTTTCATGCACTAAAATTGCATCATCAAATTAACCTTTTGCATTAAAACTTGCATTAAATTCTATTAAAAAAACATTAATTTCATATGAACACTATAAATTTAACTTCATAAACATGCTACTTGAAATTAATTCACAAATAGCAAAGTTTTTTTTCTCCAGAAATATCTTGTGAAATTGTTACAAGATCACATGTCAAATTGCATATAAACGTAATTCCTGTAGTAATTAGTAACTTAGTTACTGAACGTAATAGTAATCTGTACTAATACCCACTTTATTTAATTTTAGAACAAACTACAGTAGAATAGTCTCCTTTCTGTTTCAATCCAGAAGTTAGCTTGAGATTTTCTTCGTTTTAAGTTAGTTTTTCGGAATGGCAACAGCGTGATGGGCGATCGATATTAAACATAGTCTGCAATGCGTTTCACCCATGTCTTTCCTCATTGTTTTGAAAATGAATAAACACTAATGTTGTGTTTTGATCTGTATTTCAAGCTATAGTTTATTGATAAAGGTTCGTAAAATTTTTATTAATTTGCATGATTTATACAATACTTAATAGTTATTTTTTACGTAAATATCAGAGCAAATGCTTAAAAAAAATATTTAAAAATTTCGCTTTTTCGTTTGATTCAAAGAATTTGAAAGAACACTATACGCCAGGTTTTGACAAAATTGAAATTTTAAAAAAAAATTTATCGTTTGAAAACCACTGATTTTTCATATGATTTCTTCAAAATGTTTATGAGAATTTCTTTTAATACATTTTAAGTTAAACTTTATTTAAAATTTCTGGAAAATTTACTGAAATTAAATCAACTTGATTCTTATAAGTGTTACACTCCAGTATTTTCTTAAATTTTTTTTTTTTTTTGGGGGGGGGGGGGGTAAAACCTTTGAAAAATTCTTAGTTTTTTTTCGATATATTTTTTTCATTTATTTATTTATTTTTGTTGAAATTATTCTATTTTATACTTTTTCCTCTTAGGATTCGCTAAGTATTTGTTTACTTTTTTTCGAGTATTTTCGCATCTTGGTATTGATAATAACACACCATACGAGATCAGCTGTATTTGTATCGCGTATAACTTGAGAATAGCTTACATAAATATGCTTGTCAACTATAAACAAATTAGATAAAGATTAGAGAGAGAATTGTATTAGAATTAATTTATCAGTTAACATATTAATATAGTTTTAATAAAAATCATAAGAAAAATAATTCTTTTCTGGGATTCGATGGAAAAGTTTAATTAAATGCAATTCGGAGTTGATCTCTCAGAAAAATTCGTGGTCGGACATTTAAACTACAGACAATTCACAGCTCTGATCAACCCTACGAAATCGTTCTCAAAGCTGAAAGACATATACTGACTAGTTAATATTTCCATTTTATTTATTGCCCTTCCGGTGACTTTACGTTATTAAAGTGATACTTTTTTAAAGTCCCATCAAAATTAATACTAACTTTTATCGATATCATTTGGCATGATACAGTTACACGAGGCCAACTTGTTAATTTCAAAATCTGTTAATAATGTTATGTAATAATAATAAAAAGATTATGTATTAATAATGATAAGAAGAATATGCATTAATTATAATGTTAATAATCAAAATTTACCACAATTGCGCAGATTTCTCCAGCACTAAAAAGTTCCAATTTCCATTATACCGGTTGCATAAATTATCAAAATTAAGCATCAGTTTATAGCTTTTTATTTTTTTGGTTTCCTCTAAATGAATTAATACATTTTCTCTATTAATTTCTCTTTTTAATAACTTTTATTTAAATGCAATTATCATTTATTTTTAATTATTTAGTTCATCAGATAAACAAGTTTTTAAATCCCAACTTTAAACAACATAAACACAGGGCTCCACATAAATTTTGGACTACTAATTCAGAGACGTAGCACCAATCCACATGGATATGCCATCCACGTTGATCACTGATCTTTTAAATAAACAAACATTACAGAACGCTCAATAAAATCTTAAACAGAATCGTCTGCAGGTTTATTTATAGCAATGGCTAATACGAAAAAAAAAATCATTTTTCAGACAACTCACCCGGACAGACTACTTTATTACAACCGTCGTTGAACAACCGACCTAATTTTGGGTTTACAACTACTGATATTAGACTCCGAAGCCTTGTAATTTTGAACCCAATCCAGAAGACAAGGGAACTCCTGGATCTAGTATTGGGAGAAATTTGCCTTCGTGGAGAACTTTTTGATGGAACTACCCCCCATTTGCGTTACATAGGGAAGACAACGAAAACTTCCCACGGTTAGCCTGACGGCAGGGGGACTCTCATCCATGATCTGTCTACCACTGAGGATATTATACGTCAGCATTGAGGTCGGTGCAAACCGGGTGCGGGATTCATATCAACCAGCCGTCCCCTGAATTCGAACCCGGTTCACCTCGTTGGAAGGTTAACGCTCTATCCTCTGACACATCACGGCTCAGTCAAATTTTATTTAATTTATATTAGTCATGAAATTATAGAAAAGTTATAAAGATTGGAGTGGGTTGTGCTAAGCAATCACGTGAATTGTGCTAACCCCTAAGCCATCACGGCTCGAACAGACTTATTGAATATTTAAGCTATTCTTAGGGGATCTAAAGTCGCTCTTTGTAGTCTATGTCCAAATGTCAAGGCCCTCTCAAAACGATTCTAGAGTTATAGAGTATTCGACATATTGTTCCGACTCAGTTGTTAGGCGAAAATACTGAGAAACTAAAAAGAAATTTTTTTTAAAAAATCAACTTTATCTTCAATTGAATCAATGAGTTTGAAATTTGAAAACCGGTCTTATAAAAAAACTAATTTTACAGGAGAGTAAAAAAAAATCACTGAATAGTTAAGTACAACTTGTTAGATGGAACTTTTTAATACTAAAATATGGTCCGTTACAAAATATTCTATTGCAATTGTGTCATAACATCACTTAGTATTATAATTTAAAAAAATAATTTCACCTTGGAGATGATCGGTTTTCGGACAAAACATTAAAACAAATACTATACATTATTAACGAATACTCTACAAATCTTGTGCATTTCTTTTATAATAAACAAAAGGAAAGATGAAAGACTAAATATCGTTAGCAGTAATATCGGATCTCGATTTTAATTTTAGGCCAACAAATGTCTCAAATAATTAATTTTGTGAATCAGCTTCTTGAAAATATATACTACCTTGATTTCATTCAACATGTTAAACTTTACACACCTCATCATAGTTGACCAGACAGCCCAATGTGGGCCAATGCCTTCTGCTGAAGATTACGACTTCCGATAATTCCTATTCTCAGGAAATTTAAAGCAAATGAATAAGTCAAAATAGTTAAAAATCATTAAGTTAGAAGTGAAATTATAATAGACAATTATTTCAAATGTTTTTCCTGTAAAAAATTTCGATTTAAAAATGTCAATCATATATGAATCTTAAAAACCACCATGATTTCAAATTAACGAATGTTTAATGAACACTTTTAAGAGTAGATTATTTACTATTTACGCAGCATGAAAAAAAATTAACTATAGCCATGCTTCTGCTCCGTGTTTATCCTTTATAAGTAACATTGTATCGAGAACAGCTCCATTTTGGTCGTCAGAAATTTGTTCCAAATATAAATGGGTATTGTTGATTATTTGCAATCTGGTATAGCCATAATCGGGAAACCTTGCGGCACTCCATTCCGCTGGTTCATCCATAAACGGATCCAAATCTTCTTGACAACCAGCAGAACCAGTCGTAATATGGATTGGCGCTTTGGGATTGGTATATGGGGAATCGTAACTTCCATTATACACTTTGAAGTCATACAATGGCCACGTCCTTTCGTAATGGTGCTCATGGGCCCAGAATTCCAAATCCACACCATATTTATAAAATAGATCTTCCAAACCATATGAATGGGAGATAGGCAATCCCTTGCGAATAACACCTTCCCGTTTCTTGCAATCATCTGTTGTTGATGGGGGCTCCTTCGTGCTGCAATACATAGGTCTGTGACCCACAGTGATGATCCATGGTCTTTGAGATCGATTTTCTGGTGAATTGGCTTTTTTAAGATCGTTTTCGAGCCAGTTGTACTGATGGACGATCTGAACCCAACCATAATTCAACCAGAAATAAAACTCAGTTGAAAAAGCGATTATGTGGGCTGGTCCAAGATTGAAACTATAATAATGATTGTTTATCTCACCCATTTGATTCATCATGCTGAAGCGATTCACGTAATTAGAAAAGTTATAAGCCTGTTCGTGATTGCCAGCACACACTTGATAGGGTAGATAAGCAGCGATCGTTTCTATTTGTCTCATAAATTCATCACCTATAAGAGCATCATCTGTGTGCAAATCGTACGCCATGTCTCCCACGTGCAACACTGCTTCGTACATCCCTTTCTGTACATCTTCTTGTATGCGAGGCAGCGATTGAGCGTTGTAGTTGCCCAAATCTCCATATACTACGAGCCTCGGACTCCAATCAGAACCTTCTTTCATTGCTGTGAACCAATAAACAGCACTCCACCCATCTATACTGCCACAGTGGTACACATAGTCAGTTCCAGGCACTAAATCCTCAAGTAGTACTCTATGGATGTACAGTACCCTAGCGCTTGATCCACCATCAACAAATTTAGTAGCAGTACCGAAGTTGACCTTATTTAGAGATTTTTGAACTGTTCCATACTCTACAGTAGATGTGTTGGTAGGATTAAAAGTAACCCACGTAACAATCATTTCATTCGGAGATTTTCCATACGATAAATGGATTTGTTCCGGTTGAGTATTCGAAACAGCTGACACGAATGCTGTTGATAAATATGAACACAAAACAAAAATTGGGAAAAGTAGTTTAGTTTTAAAATTCATGTTGACAGTTTTATTCGAAAGATGAAAGGAATAGTAAACAATAACTTATCTTGTCTTTTTATAAAAATCAAATCTTGATAAGAAAATTATAGGGTAAAGAGGATAAAGGTTAGTTAAAGAGATAACTGTCGAACATTTGCTGAGAAAGCTAATAATAGCGTGGTTTATCAGTTATCAATAATCGAGAAATAGAAGAATTCGAGTTGTAAAATTGTGATCCATTGTATTAAAGTGATAACTCGTCTTTAAGATGAACTTCATAGAATAAACAAATAAAATATAAATTCAGATTAATTTGTTTGAGTAAGAAACCAACTAGAGTAAGAGAATATTTTCTTTTATAAATATTCAAGGGTTACCAAATTTACTCATTCGTTTCTATTCGATTAAATGTACAGTCTTCGGCCAACTTAATGTGATACTATACAGCTCATACATGTGATACTATACAGCATTCGGTGATACTATACAGCTTAATTGTTTTTACGTGACTGAAACTGGTTTGCACTTGTTTACGTTCGTGTATTGATTGGTTAAATTAGACGGTATATAATATAAATTCGACGATTGGATGATATATTATATAAATAGTGAACATTCATTATATCAGGTATAACATTAGTATATTGTAATAATTAGACCAAATTATTGAATGGACTGTAGTGTTTAAATAATTACGTGCTTTGAGGGAGTTTATATGCAATACTTTTATACTTAAACATACATGTAATGGGTTTTTATTCATGAGTTTTTTTATATACTTCCTATTTGTGTTAATTTTTAACGTATTGCATTACAATGTAACGTAATCAATTAATACGCGTACGTAAACAAGTGTAAACCAGTTTCAGTCGCATAAAAACAATAACACTTTACAGTATCACCAGATAACTAAGATTTTACATAGAATCTCATAGTGCGTCGTAATAATTTAGCTACGGACTGTATATTGATTGAATGTAATGTATGAATTGAATGTATCGAATATAGCATTGAACCATAATCAAGGTAAAACCTATAGGGAAACATATGTGAAACTGTCACTTTAATGAAATATACTTGAGCACTAGCACCATCAAGCAAAGAATACTCCATTTTGACTATTTAAAAGACAATGTTAAAACGTAAACCCTAATGCTTTGGTCACGCAGTAGACTGATCGTAAAGACTCCGTTTCCAGCAGAACACCGAAGTTAAGCATCACTGGCTGTGGTCAGTAAGCTGATGGGTGATCACTTTGATCAGCCTGCGTAGGGATTGAGGGTGCGCGGTATCAGTCCTCGTTAAACTGTTCAGTAAAGTTCTCGACTTTGTGCGCTGGTCGACGGGCTATCAAAGCAGGGGAGTCATCCCTCCTGCAGAGGATCAAACTTGTGATGGCATGTTTTTGGATCATCCTCAAGGATGTTTCCCAGACCGTCGCCAATAGCCCATTGTGCAGCTCTAGTGTGACATAAAAAAAGCACCTACCTACCATAATGTTTGGGTCGGATTGGTTTTTGTTATGTGAAAGCGTTTCGTCAATTATATAATTGAAGGAATTGAGACAGTATAAACCTCATTTCCAAATTATTCAGGACAGTATATGGATAAAAAAAATTTTAAAAAATATCATGATTTTCATGTAGACAATAATACATATCGGTGCATAACAGTGTTTAGTAGGAATTCCAAAAACTTGTTTAGGTATATTGCCCTAAACTCTTTACTTAAAATAATAAAGGTATATAATGATAAGCCACATTTTTAAATCCAAGAAAAGGATTTTTATTCAAAAACACCATAGTTTCCATAAAAGCAATACAAATTTTCAGTGTATTGTGTTTTTTTTACGTGGAATGGAAAATTAGTCAAATTTTCCTTTTGTGATGTAGATAAATGTTTTTCAAACTTAAAGCAAAACTATAAATATATACAGAAACTGTTTTAGCAGCGTGCGAAGAGGTTTTCCCTTTTTCAAACACAGACAAAGAGCAGTTTGTTACGTAAAAGAACCTGTTGAACCTCTTTCTTCGATTAGAACTGAGGTAAGCATAAATATTCAAACCTAAACATTTACCCTTACGCTTTGTGCATTTCTGGAAACTTCAAACCTATTTGGAAAAAATACTGATGAACGGTTATAACTATAAGCAGCATTTTTTAATTGTTCAGAAAAGCATTTTTAAAAATAATCACTACGATTTTCGTGTAGACAATATAAGGTTTCTGTACACTTTCCTTTTATGATGTAAAACATTTTTTTTAAAAATGTGAAATACCTATCTAGAAATAACTTTGAGGAACAATTTGATATAAAAAAAAGTATCGTCTTTGGTGAAAAGTGTTGCTTGTTACCACATTTCTGGAAACTTTTTACCTATTTGGAAAAAATACTGATGAACGGTTATAATTATAAGTGGCCTTTTTTATTTGTTCAGGAACGCATTTTTAAAAATAATCACTACGATTTTCGTGTAGACAATATAAGGTTTCTGTAAACTTTCCTTTTATGATGTAAAACATTTTTTAGAAGAAAGTGAAATACCTATTTAGAAATAACATTGAGGAAAAATTTGATATAAAGAAAATATGGTCTTTGGTGCAAAGTGTTGCTTGTAACTACATTATACTAATCACGTCAATTTATTTCCCTCACCTGTTTACTGTAGATTATAGAAAGAAAATGGCAATGCATGAGCAGCAGATGACCAAAGCTGAAAATTTGATGGCGGAAGCCGAAGCCAAACTCAACAGTAGTGGAGGTGCATGCTGTGGTGGAGGACGAACTACAGCTAAGGAAGAGGAAGCATGTGATTTATACGTGAAAGCCGCTAATGCTTTCAAGATGGCCAAGGAATGGCACAAAGCTGGCAACGCTTTTGCTGAAGCTGCATCCATTCAACAGAAAAATGAACGCCAAACGGAAGCGGGGAGGCATTACATCGAAGCTGCCAAATGTTACAAAAAGGTACCATTTTTTATTAATTATTAGTGCGAAGCTTGTGGATGATGGAACTTACCAAGATTTTTTGCTGACAATTGTAAAAATCGTAAATATGTGTAGCTCAAATTTCGCGTGTTCGTCAGACTCAAAAGTAGCCGATAATTTAAAAAAATAAATTATGCAGAAATTATCCATAATTGAGAAATGAACGGTTAGCTGCATTTTGCTTAAGCTGCTTCTCAATTTATTCACACAAAGTTTTGAAAGTGCTTACAAAGTTTGTCAACAGGTGGCGTTTCTAGCAAGGAAAAAATATGCTCTGCTATATGTCTAACCAAGAAAAACTAAAAAAAAAATTATTCATTCAAAGTAACAACCACTAGCGGAATAGTCCGAATCCAAACGGAAATAAAATTAAAGGACTCATGGGAAAATATTACTTCTATACTCCGTTGCAAATTAAGAAAAGACCATTGCGATATAGAATTTAAGTAAGCATCCGCGAATGCATCTAGTTAAGTTTTATTTCGTTTTCAAATTATACAAATATGCTTCCAAAACAATATTAAAGCTTTCAAAAACTCGTCAGTCAGAAATTTTATTCGAACTATCTTTTACGATATATATCATAGAGTTATTATTATTTAAAAAAGAAAAGAAAAAAACAAAAGAAAAAGGTTATAGTTTCGTAGTGTCTTACTGGAATCTTAGACTTGGCGATATATTTCGATGTAGAAGGAGAACATTCGTTCTTGGAAAAAAAGAAACAACCATAATGACTTTGTAAGAGCATTCGATTTGATTGTACCGCTAAAAATAGCGCGTCTTATGTTAACATGTCCTTAACAAATCAAATACGGATTAGTAATTTTTAATACGGATTAGTAATTATACGGATTACGGAATAGTAAATACGGATTAGTAATTATGGCTCTCTCCATAGGGAAAATGGATTTTTCTTAACTTGCAACAAAGTACAGATTGATCTGACATGTGGCAGAAGATATTTTTACTAGATATTCTCAATCATTAGAATCATCTGCTGACGAACTTTGTAACTAATTTTTAAATTTAAAGTGATTACGTTGTGCACTCTATAATGGTGATTACTAAATCTAATAATACATTTTTACTAGATTTTTTTAATCATTAGAATCAACTGCTGACGAGCTTTGTAACTAATTTTGAAATTTGGAGTGATTACTTAGTATACACTCCATAATGGGTGATTACTTAGTGCAATGTGTCCATTTTAAACAGTAGTTTACTCTTCTGATTTCAGACAAGCCCAAACGAGTGTGAGGAATGTCTGACAAAAGCTAGTGAACTGTACGATAGTGTGGGAAGAGGAAAGACAGCTGCCAAACAGCACTTGACATTGGCAGAACTTCATGAAGAGCAGGGGAACCTGAAGAAAGCAGTCGATGAATATCAGAAAGCAGCCGATATGTTCCAAGCTGAAGTAAGTAAATTCTTATTATCTTCATGCTTCTCATTTTATAATGAGTACTTCTTCTATGTTAAAAAAATACAATGTCGATTCTATTAGTAGTGAAGCGGTATTTTATATAATCATCCAAATTTCATCGAGTGCGTGATAAGTATGAGCAATATCTTTAGTCTAAGTATAAAGTAAAAATGAAAGAAAAACCTTGTTTTGACCAATTAATTACCAATGTTATTTGACAATAGTCCAAAGAATATCCAATAATTCTATCTTTAACCGGTTAAAACTGGATCTAACCAAACCTAGTCGATTAAAACAGGAACCTAAGGATTACAATATACAAAATTATCCAGGTAAGGGCCTTTAACCATAAAAAACAGTGTGTGTAATATTAAAAAGTAAACTTTTAACAAAAAAAAGAGTGTGGTAAATACCAGCAATGGCTATTAAATAAAAAAAGATATCAGTGTAAGAAATACGAACAATAACTCTTAACCGTAAAAAACATCATTGTAGGAAATATCAAGTTATAGCCCTTACTCATAGAAAGAAGTATATCTGTGTATTCGAATCTAATATAGTACAAAACGCATCTTATATATACCATCAATGAATATTTATGTGCTACCTAAAAATATATTTCTTTATCAAGGTACCTTAAAATAACGTGTCTTTTGGTCTTAACGAACGAGGATTATTCATTCCCGTTGTATCTGCTTAAACCTAGGTTTATCTACTATTTTTGATCTTAAAGTAGCTTTCTCAAAAACTGTTTTTAAAACCCTAATCAAACTATTAGATCAGTATTTTCTATTACAGAAAGTTCTGATCCTATTTAATCGTACAAAAATAACTTGTAATATTAAGCTGAGTACCTACCAGTACTGATATTTTTCAAAAGAAGCATGGGCCTCAAAAATTATATTTTTGGTAGTCGTGGTGATTTTGGAAGAAGTAGAAACTCTCTTTGTTTTCTGCAATACGAGGGACACCACAAACAGGACTAAGTTTGTACAGACCATTATTTAAAAAAAAAAAAAAAAAAAAAAACGAGGGCAAAAGCGACACAAAATTTACAGGTTATTATTATAGATGGAGGTAAAGTTGTAAGATTTTACAATCACGTCATAGTTGAAACACTCTCTCAACTATTCCTGTGTTCGACATGCACTAAGAAGTTTTAGAACAATCACAATTTTAACCACGTGCAAGATTATCTGAAAAATCATGGGAACAATCCCCTTGCCCATGAAGTACAATATTGCAACTCTTAAATCTCTGAATTGTTTACGATGTTCAAAAACATTTCTTATTGCAAGTAAGAACTCTAGCTCTTGAGTGAGTGTTTCCTCCCATACCGTGCCTATAATTTAAAAATTTCTGTATATTTTTCTCCTAACCTCAAACATTTCTTTTTGCTATCGAGATTTGGTTCTTAAACTTATTGCTTGTATTAACAAGACCATAGCCTCACCTCATTGAACAGAAAGCCTTCACTTAGATCGCTTTAGTAATCAGAAGGAAATGAAGATAAACTACGCAGTGGGGAAAAAAAGAAAGATGTCTCAACTTTCGGACTGCTAAAATATCGGATATCTCATTAATGGTAACCCATGCGAAAGCTTTCTTTCCTCTAGGTGATGTTGGCCCAAGTTCACCAGAAAGAATCGCGTACATTTCCACTTTTACAAAATTACGCATGCTACTTGAAAATTAACCCTATTTATATGTACATCTCTAGGAAAATTAAGGAAAACAAATTCAACCTCGTTTATCAACAGTGGTCATACATCGTATTTGTAAAGTCTACTATAAATGACCAAATGTCATGGATAGCTGATAGTTCTTGCTGTAGAGAGTTTACTTTTAACATAGGTTTAAATTCCGCATATTTATTGGCTGAAAGTTCTTGCTATAAAAAGTTTACTTTTAACATAGGTTTAAATTCCACATATTTATTGGCTGATAGTTCTTGCTTTATAGAGTTTAATTTTAACATAAGTTTAAATTCCGCACATTTTTTTTGTAGTTTTTCCAGTCGACAGCGCCTGCTACAGTCGACATCGAAAGCTACATTCTCTACATTACATTTTTATCACTTAATAATTTTTCTTTATGTTTTTCAACTCTACATTTTAATCCCTTTATGCTTTTTCTTTAAAGGATTTTTCAAAGCGTTGGTCAATTTTAGGATACTCAGTTAATAGAAAACTTACATTTTTCTAACCTAATACTTTTTTTAAAAAATATTTTGTCTTTAAATTTTTATATCTTTTGTAAGTACTTCGTTATATCAATCTATCCATATTCTATGCCTGAACGAATGCTGGAACTTTGAAACTTATTATAATATTCACATGATATTTTCTGCTCATAATTCTTTGGTAATTTCTTTGTAGGAGCTGACATCATCTGTCACAAAATGTCTCACAAATGTAGCCAACCACGGCGCCAGCCTTGGCCAGTACCAGAGAGCGGAAGAAATATTCGTTCAGCTTGGTACCGAAGCACTCAACAACAAACTTCTGAAGTACACAGCTTGCGAACATTTTGCCAAAGCTGGACTCTGCTATTTGGTTGCCAATCCGCAAGATGGCGATGGCCTTTTGGGGAAGATAGCCGAAATGAGGGAGACAAGTCCCGCATTTGATGAAAGTCGTGAATGTGTTTGGTTAATTAAAATGGCCGAAGCTGTTAAAAAAGACGACGTAGATGCCTTCAATGATGCCATACGTAGTTACGAATCAGTGACGCGACTTACGAGTTGGCATAATGATCTCTTAAAAAATATTCGGAGAAACTTGGGACCCGATTTGAGATAGTATGGCCCATTCGCTATGCTAAAGCGTTATTGTGATTTAAATCTATATAGCTAGTTAAATATTCGGTTAACAGTTTACTCGTTTTATGTACGTACGGTAAACAAAATTGATTTTTCTATGTGTTACATTGTTATCATGCATTATTCTACATTTATCATTGTTTCCTGTGAATAATAAAGGGTTCTATGCCCATTGTTATAAGGATAGATAGTCTATGAACTAACAGTGCTTTGAAAAGAAACACCACTATGATAAACAGGGTGTATTGTAATTCCTTGACTTTTTGCTTACAGCTGGTGCAACATTGTACACCATATTGCATCAACCGTAAGAAAAGGGTTACTTTTTAAAAACTTTGTCGAAAGATGTAAAACAAATGTACAAGGTAAATGTTATAAATTTATTTCTACGCAAATAAAAAATCGTTGTTGATACATGACGAATAGTATTGAGGAAGACGATTAAAAAATTTTATATTTTAATCATAAAATTTGTATATTTTAATCATTAGATAGCATTGTATATATAACGTATATATTTAGAATTCTTGCCGAAAATATAGTAAAATAAGTATAATATAGATAAGGGTTGAAGGGTGGTTATCAGAAACACCTCCAATTTTAGCCAGGCATTCAAACTGATTTTACTGTTTTTCTCTTCTTCTTCGATAGTGATTCTATAGATTATATAGCGTTTTTGGGACTCTTAATAAGCATAGTTATTTTACTTCATTTTTTCCAAGAATTCTAAAAATCTATATTATATAAAACGCTAATACGTATGTATCAATAAAACCGATGATATTTCTTTTCTCGCGTTGGCAACAGTTTTCATTTTTACTTGATAGGCTTCGGCGCGCAAGAGCACGTAGTGAGCATCATATGGCTAATCTATATTATAATAGATGCATAAAAAAAGGGTTAGGTTTTAAAGAGAGAAAAAACAGATATAACTTTTTTAACCAAACATGTATGCAAAAATAGTTTAAGATATTAATAATAAATAAATGAAGCAGTGTAATTGTGAAAAAAGAAAGCAAAAATTTAGTATCTTTTAAAATTGTTTCTTCAGCATTTTCTAAATTTTGGAATCTTATCTTCAATTTCATTCGTTATGAAGTCACCTAAATCTGTTCTGACACNAGCGAGCATCGGATTGCGAAGCAATCCGAAATGAACTGCGAAAGCAGTTCCGGGGGTTGGCGAGCGCCAGCGAGCAGGGGGCGAAGCCTCCTAGTAAGTAATAAAAGTGGTCAATAAAGTACATCCTGTTTACTTAGTAAGATGTTTATTGTTCAAGTTCGTTCGGATAAAACAAAGATTCAATTCTGATTTTTTTCAATTTATTTAGAATACAGACTCTCAAAATAGGGGAAATATGGTATCAATGTTATGTACACTAGAATGCAATACATATCTCTCTATGCATGTACGAAATTATCTATAGTTTTGCATCATTTTAAAAGATCTTAAATTTACGAACTATTACTTATCAAACTTAACCAATCATCCAATAGGAATGCTTGTTTTATTCCTAACTCTAATGGAAGGGCAAATCAAATCACTTATTTCTAAAAAAAAAAAAAAAATTAAATTTTTAAATGTTGTATTTATGTAGGAATATGCCAACAAACCAAGTCAGAGCCGACTGTTTTAAGTTTTATTTTTTCAGTTTCAAATTAAATTCAAAAGTTTAATTTCTGAGCTATGAAAAGAATGAACGAAATATTTATGAAAATATTTATGAAAAGAATTGTGGATTCGATTATTAATCTGCCTTAGAAATGTAAATACAAAGTTTGTATGAGTAAATGGCAACAAGAATGGTCTTACGAAATCAATAAAAAAAATTGCCCTGTTCTGTTATTTATTCATTTGTAAATATGACTCTTATTAACATTGATAAGCCTCGATGGGATCAAAGCACATATTTAGGTAGATTAAAATATTACTTTACCACCACCAATCCTATGAATTTGCTGCGTACTAGCTCATCACTAGAAAAAGCAAAGGAAATAGTGCTGAGACAAAGAAATGGCGAATATCTTGACCTTTCAGAGGAGGAAATATGGCGAGCCAAGCATTTGTATGATTCAGCATTCCATCCCGAAACCTGCGAAAAGATGATTTTAATTGGTCGAATGTCGGCACAAGTTCCAATGAACATGTTCATCACTGGTTGCATGCTCACTTTCTACAAAACAACACCTCAAGTTGTGTTCTGGCAGTGGTTTAACCAATCTTTCAACGCAGTTGTTAACTACACAAATCGCAGTGATGATTCTCCGTTAACTGTGAATCAATTAGGAACATCATACATTTTGGCAACTTTTGGCGCACTTGCCACTGCACTGAGTCTAAACAATCTTGTAAAAAGTTCTCCTCCACTAATTAGACGGTTCGTTCCATTTTGTGCAGTAGCTGCTGCCAACTGTATTAATGTTCCTATGATGCGTATTAAAGAATTACAAGAAGGAATTCCCGTTGTTGATGAAAATGGAATTCGAATTGGAAATTCACAAACTGCAGCAAAGTTTGCAATTTCTCAGGTTGTGATATCAAGAGTTGGAATGGCTGTGCCTACAATGCTAATTCCACCTATAATCATGAATTTTCTTGATCAAAAAGGCATCCTTCGGAAATATCCTAGAATAAATACTCCCTTGCAGATTACTATATGTGGCTTATTGCTAACTTTTGCCACTCCATTTTGTTGCGCGATTTTTCCACAGAAAGGTTCTATTAAAGTTCAGTCATTAGAATCAAATATCAGAGAAACCACTGATGAGCTAACACTTAAAGAGAAATATTTATACTATAATAAAGGCCTTTAATGAGACATTTGTTAGAATTATTGGCTGTTATTTATAATTTGTTTGTCTTTTTTATCCGAACTTATAAGACTTCAGTTTCAATTTTGAGCACAGTTCTCTCCATAAAGGTCAGTCCTCGGTCCATAAAGGTCGTCACCACAAATTTATCTTAAATTCTCTTAAAGTAGTTTTCATATGAAGAAAATGGAAATTATGGAGAAAAAAAACTTTGAATTCGATGTTACTTAAATAAATTATCACAGAATTTCACAATAAAATGGCAGGCTGATATTATCATAATTAATATATTTTTTTCTTACAAATTTTATACGTCAGTTTGAGAGAAAACGCGACAAAATGTCAGTTATTTTTTTATTTTACATCATTTATTCCATAATGACCTCTCTTAATGCATATAATTAGAAATTTCGCCAAAAATGGAGTGAGAAAAAAGAGGCCAAATAGGTGTGGTAAATTAATATCAAAGTGAGGAAAAAATAAAAAGAATTGCCAGAACCTGACAAGGTAAACAAGATCGAAAAACTCAAAAAGTGTTTGGATGCCGGTAAAAGCTGAGAAAATGTTCGAGATGATAACATTCTCCCAAAGACGGACGAAAGTACTGAGTAAATATAAAAAGTAAGTTGAAAAAAGGATTGTAACTCTTTTTTTTTTCTCCAAGAAATGCTTACTTGATTAATGTGACAATATTTAATTTAATGGGAATTTGATAAAGATTTCATGCCAAGCAAGAAGCACTTTGAAATAACATTGATATGCAAATTTCCTAATTACAAATCTAAATTTCTAAAATTTACAACTATCAAGATGAGAATAACATTTTGAAATAAAATCATACATATCAATGCTTACTTGATTGCGTTTCTATAGGCTATCGAAATGGGCTTCAGGTGGCGTAAAGCAGAACTCCTTACCTATGGCAACACTTCACGTGCTTTCACCATTAGCGCTTGGAGAGTCTCAGAAGATAGAAGTACGTTAGTTTCTGTCTTGATCTTCAAATAGATTAAAAACTTTTAAGTTAGGAAACTATATGGAACTGAAAACTACATTGAACTTGGAAATCTTGGAAATTTTAAAAAATATTTGTGACAATTAGATAAGGAAAGTATTAAGAAAGGGGAACATATCGTAGCACATTCCTTTATAACTGAGAAAAGAAGGTTGTAGTTACTGTTGTAGTTAATTTACGTCGCACTCGAGCTACACAATGGGCTATTGGCGACGGTCTGGGAAACATCCCTGAGGATGATCCGAAGACATGCCATCACAATTTTAATCCGCAACCCCCGCTTGGGTAGCCCGACAACCTACACGTGAAGTCGAGCACTTTACGGTAGAACAGTTTAACGAGGACCCATACCGCACACCCTCGGTCCCTACGCAGACTGATCCAAGTGGTCACCCACCAGCACACTGACCGCAGCCAGTGATGCTTGATTTCGGTGATATGCTGGGAACCGTGTCTTAAAGATCAGTCCCCTGCGGGACAAAAAACCAAGCAATGCAAAACTTAAGAAGTTCAAACTGAGAAAAGAAGGAGAGGTTAGGATCAAGCCATGGAATCGGTCTTCTTCCCCAAATGGCGTATTCAAGCTTTGCGATCGCTAATAAAGAATATTTTTCATATATATTTTTTTTTTCAAAAATTTAATTTCATGTTGTGATTCATTCGTTGACTAATTTCTTGTAGAAATCCGTCATTCGCTGATTCATCTATTTACTAATCTCCTTTCCTAACTTAATCCATAACTTACTAGATAATTTACTAATACACTGATTTGCTCAATCATCTTGATAAGTAAACCAATACATTATTTTCTCATTTACTGATTCATTATCCTTCTTTATGTTTCATTAATCTACTCGATATATTAATTTACTCAATCGTTTAATGGCTCGAGTGCACATAGAATTGGAGAGCAGATGGTATTAGTAATGACTCAGTCCCCCGCAGCTCGACTCCAACCACTCGAAGAGTTTTCGGGTTCTGAAACTGCCAGAGACATACTCTTTGCATCTGACTCGGATATGTAATCAAATCTCATACACAAGCGATTACTAAATCATTCGCACGTGTACTAGTCAAATAGGTAGGTACTTTATTTACGTTGCATTAGATCTGCACAATGGACTATTGGCGACGGTCTAAGAAACATACCTGAGAATGATCCGAAGATATGACAACGCAATTTTGATCCTCTTCAGAGGGGATGCCTTCCCTGCTTTGCTAGCCCGACGACCAGCTAGCGAAATCGAGCACTTTACGGTAGAACAGTTTAACGAAGACCGATACCTCGTATCCTCGGTCTCTACGTAGGCTGGTGAAAGGGGTCACCCAACCGCTTACTGACAGCTGCCATTGATGCCTGACATCGGTGTTCTTCTGGAAACCGTGTCTTTACGATCAGTCCACTACCGGGCAATGGGTAAATAGATGCAGTGATTATGGTCCAATGATTGATTAGCTTTCTTTTGTTTAATTTAATGGGGGCCATTGCCGCTGCATACCAATCACGTTTGCGATAGTTCGTGAGTAAGTATTAAAATATCGAATAAATGTAATTTATATCCACGAATAAATTAATACCAAATCGGATGACGTTTTGAATTTGTCATTTTTGAATGACATTTTGACGAATCGGAGATGTATTTAATACTTTACCGGTTTCTCATTTGGCATTCTATAGAATGCCTGGTCAATATGTGAAATATAAATCATTTCATACTTTGCCGGCTAGTTTTAGGTATTCTATACAATGCCGGATTTCATACTTTGCCGGTAACACATACATATTTAAGCTACTTGTTAAATATTTTATGTTCTTTGGTGTTATGTAGAATGGAAGGTGTGAATCGAAAATGTGACAAAATTTATTCAACGAGTTCTAATTTGTACAAATAAAGAAATAAAATATCAAAATAATTAATATTATTACTATATTAAAAGAGCTGACATTCAAGACACTTGTATTTTAACCAAAATGCAAGATGTCAAATTTTTTGTTTTCCTTTCAAGCTTGAATAGAATTTCTGGAACCCCCTCTGACATTAGAGAACAATCCCTCTCTCTGGATCTATCTGATTTTTAAAAATTAAAAACGTTCCTTCCCTTTGTCTACATTACAAAGCCGATAAAAAATTACATAATTTTTACTATTCCTTGTTTCTTCACTCAAAAAAATATAATAAATAAAAACTCAAATAAATAAATAACAAAAAATAATAGTAAGACTAAAAACGCATATGAAAATTTACAACGGCGATAGTTTTTTATTTATTTATTATAAATTTTTTTTTGAGAAGCAAATGTTCCTACCAGAGCCTTTTTCCCGATATTGAGTTCATTTTTCCTTTTGTCCGTTTGTATAATGGAATCTTCGTGCTCCTAGACGCTTGTCATTAATCACACATTTTACGTGCCTTTTTGTATAGTTTATAAAGTTAACAACTAAAATTTAATGAGTAAGATAAATTTGTTGCTTTCAATATTTATTTCAGCTCAATTTAAATTGATTTTATAACTTTTTCTGATGAGAAAAAGAATTTTAAAGAACTAAAATGTACTTTGAGCTCATAGGTAAGTTTTGATTCTATCTGAGCTATAAGATACGTTTTGTTCCCGATGCTTTACGTTATTACTGATAGATCTATGACGTCACCGTGTTCTAAAAGTATTAATCAAGTCAATTGCTCTTGTTATAAGAACTTTTAATAATTTCGATCTTTTAAAAAAAAATCAAGATGATGAACTTTCTAAAGAAACTGTAAGTTTTTCTTATACATAATTTTAGACTAATTATTGATGATTCAGGCTATATTAGCGAGTAAGATATATTTCCTTTACTGCAAAACTTATTTTGAAGTTAATTTGCAAAGTGCTAAATGCTAACGTATAAATGAACTTTGTATAGTTTCGTTTTTTATACAATTTTGAATTAGATATATAGTCATGAAGTGCTGATTTTAAACTATCTTTGGAACAAAAGTAATATTTTCTTTAAGCTTGTAGGCAAACTTGAAATTCCCATACTAATATAGCTATAATAATATTTTCTATGATGAGAGTTATGAATAAAGATAAAAGTTAATGAAAACAGCGGTAACTTTGTGACAAATTGCACAATGATTTGTAAACTCTTTTCCAAAAGATGTATTATTTGCGTGAAACTGTAATACATCTATGACACAGAAATAGGTTATAATAGGTTTAATAGGTTTATAAACTAAATAGGTTATAATAGGTTATAATAGGTTTTAAACTAAAGATTGTTAATTTTGATTTATATGGCAGTTACCACTTTCGTTACAAGACAACAAGAAACATATCAAGTAATAACAATAGTAAACAAGAAACACATCAAGTAATAACTCATATCTACTGTATAATTTTTTTATCAGCTTTTAAGTAAATATTTCAAGTGAACATTTTCGTCACCCGATGTAATAGATCAGATCACCGAATCCAGTTTTTCGTTTTTGCATGCGTTTGCAGATCTCACTGTCTTAATGAAATCTTATTTCTTCTCTTAAGTCAATGACTGAAAATCTTGTAATTTGATGTCGTTACTAGCTTCTCATTTATGTTAGTATTTTTAAATTATATCAAAACATTAAAAAATTTCTAAAAAAGTGAAATATCCTAGAAATACTGCAAGAAAAATAAATGAAAAATTCATCGATACATCAAAATTTGCTATTGTCAGAGAAACATATTATAAGACACCTAATTTCTAATAAGGTGTACTACAATATGGTATTAATTTTCATGCATCAAGTTATATATCTGTATTCATTTTAAAAGGTTTTAGAGAAAAATTAATAGGCTTGTACATTGCATTCTCTGAGTTTTATAAATCATTACTTTTCTGAAAACATTGGTATATATTTGGATAATTGTAATATTTGGATTTTATATTTGGATTGTAATATTTGGAATACCAGTTTCTTTTAACCTAAATACCATATTTTTCTATTCTTAAAAATTATCAGAATGTTTCAGAAATTTAAATGAGCTCTTAGTGCTCAAACTGCCCTTTTTTCACTCATTGTTCATTGAGGGATAAAGTATTTCAAATCCGCAGAAAGTGTGAAAGAAAAAAATCTTTACACTTGCATGTACACAGTCAATTTTTTTTCGGTCGTAACAGCATCATTTTAGTTTTCAATTTATCTTTTTCCAGAAATTGAATTTCTGATCAAAGTTTTAATAAAAAAAATTATAACGTTCAAAAATTATAATGCTTTTTCATTAATTTTTTTAAGTGTTTTGTTTAAATCCTTCTATGCACAAAATTATTCGCATATTTGAAAACGAAGATTTGGAAAAGTGTTCAATTCAATTCGCGATCGCAACGCTCGAGTACGCCGTCTAGCGGGAGCCTGTAAATATCGGACATTAATTTATCACGTTTTCATTTAGTTCCATCAAAGTCATTGACTGAATCAGACGCCATTTTTTAGCAGCAAATAAGAAACAAAATTTCCCTAAGGAAAAGGCCGAAGAACTTGAAAAAAATCTCCAGAATATTAGTAAATCTTTCAGGAACAGAACACGCCAAACATTTGAAGAAAAATTCCTCAATAATTTTTAATTTCTATTATCAACAAACTTGCAACTGATGACTTCCGATTTCGGATACTGTTACAGATGTGTGTATTAAGGTAANGTCTTAACGATCAGTCCCCTGCGGGACAAAAAACCAAGCAATGCAAAACTTAAGAAGTTCAAACTGAGAAAAGAAGGAGAGGTTAGGATCAAGCCATGGAATCGGTCTTCTTCCCCAAATGGCGTATTCAAGCTTTGCGATCGCTAATAAAGAATATTTTTCATATATATTTTTTTTTTCAAAAATTTAATTTCATGTTGTGATTCATTCGTTGACTAATTTCTTGTAGAAATCCGTCATTCGCTGATTCATCTATTTACTAATCTCCTTTCCTAACTTAATCCATAACTTACTAGATAATTTACTAATACACTGATTTGCTCAATCATCTTGATAAGTAAACCAATACATTATTTTCTGATTTACTGATTCATTTTCCTTCTTTATGTTTCAGTAATCTACTCCAGTGTTTCCCAAAGTGTGGTACGCGTACCCCCAGGGGTGAGAGAACAGTTTAGCTGGGATACGCGTTCTTATGCGAAATATCTTGCAACAAACGTAAATTTCAAATAATTTTATTTAAAAACAAATCTGGCCATGAAAATTTACTTTGAAAATTTACTTGCGTACTTTTCTATTGGCTATTTTTTGCAGAGTTAACAGTTACTAATAAGTGGTGTCAACAGCCAGTTGTGATTTTTAACTTTCGCGCAATTTTTTTATAGTAAAAAATCGGTTCATTTTTTTATTAGTGGTACACAGCGTTGCAAAAAATTTAGAAAGGGTACACAAAAGTCATAAGTTCGGGAAACACTGACCTACTCGATATGTGAATTTACTCAATCGTTTAATGAGAGCAGATATTAGTAATGACTCAGTCCCCCGCAGCTCTCTCCAACCACTCGAAGAGTCTTCGGGTTTTGAAACTGCCAGAGACATTAAGGATCTTACTCTCTGCATCTGACTCAGATGTGTAATCAAATCACATACACAAGCGATTACTAAATCATTCGCACGTGTACTAGGTAAATAGGCAGGTAGATAGGTACTTTATTTGCGTTGTATTAGATCTACACAATGGACTATTGACGACGGTATAAGAAACATACCAGAGAATGATCCCAAGATATGACAACGCAATGTTGATCCTCTTCAGAGCGGATGGCTTCCCTGCTTTGCTAGCCCGACGACCAGCTAGCGAAATCGAGCACTTGCAGAACTGCCACTTGTAGAACACTTGTAGAACAGTTTAACGAAGACCGATACCTCGCATTCTCGGTCTCTACATAGGCTGGTGAAAGGGGTCACCCACCCGCTTACTGACATCTGCCATTGATGCCTGACATCAGTGTTCTTCTGGAAACCGTGTCTTTACGATCAGGCCACTACCGGGCAATGGGTAAATAGATACAGTGATTATGGTCCAATGATTGATTAGCTTTCTTTTGTTTAATTTAATGGGGGCCATTGTCGCTGCATACCAATCACGTTCGCGATGGTTCGGGAATGCAATTTACTAGTGTGTGAGCTGCTTTGTTCTTAATTAAAGGTTCATTCTTACCATATACGATTCATACGCATGGAAGAATTATGGGAATAACTTCATTGGTTATTGCATTTTTCCGGGGAAAAACATACCAATCATGTTCTTTTTTTCTATGAACGGTGATCGGAATTGCGAAAATCACATGCGGTGAGAATAATCCATTAATACGAAAAGGAAACTGCCTGTAAATGACCCTTTTGACTTTGATGACCATTTCACGCAATTCCGATCTTCGCCATTGAATGCAAACTTGGATGGTAAATTATATTTTCACTTGAAAAACTCACCATTCACTAATCTCTTTCGGCGGCGATCGGATATACGTACAATGAAAATCACCCTTCAATTGCAAAATCTTCTTCGCTGTTTATTTTCTTTGATGGTTAACTTACCGACAGTAACAAGTGACTGTCACTTTCTATATGTCATATATATGAAGAAAAATTCTTGTTTAAACTATAATTAATATTTTATATACTTGTAAACAAATTAATATTTCTGCATATTTGTAAACAAAATTTTAACCTCCTTTCTTTTGAAACTCTAAATAATTGATTGAGGTTGGCTGGAAGTAGTGGCCAGACGCGGATTATACGGTTAAGGGTTTTACTAGCCAAGGTACGTATCCGCGTCTGGAAGGAAAGAAAGTAACAAGTGACTAGGGGGAGGACGATTCCATAATGTTAGAGTGGAAAAATTTGGAAAGGGGAAAATAAGCTGAGGATATAGGGGGATTTTTTTTTCATTTGATTCTTGGGACCATTGGTTACTTTTCTTCCGAAATTATAAACATTCCTTTCTAATGCATATGATACCGGCAAAGTATGAAACGCCGGGAGATTGTTTAGAATGCCTAGGCATTGTATAGAATGCTGGATCTTTTTAGGCAAAGTATGAAATATGAGAAGTATTTCATACTTTCCCTAGGCATTGTATAAAATGCCTAGGCATTCTATAGAATGCCAAATGCTATTTAGGCAAAGTATGAAATAAACGTCCTGTCGAGGTTATTACGTAAATGATGTGAACGTTACTGTGAATGACAGAAATCGGTGGTTGTTGACTTTCACCGGTGGATGTTGACAATCACATAGTCGCTTTGGTGAATGTCCGAAATATTTATTACATCCGATTTGATATTAATTTATTCGTGGATATAATACATTTATTCGATATTTTAATACTTACTGACCATAGATTAGAAGAAACATCAGTGTTTGGAATATCGGGCAAATGTATACCAGGCATTGGCACTTGACCTTAAAAAAACATCAGTGTAAGGTATACCGGGCAAATGTATACCGGGCAGTGGCACTTGACTTTAAAAAAATCAGTGTACCATATACCGGGCAAATGAATACCACGCAGTGGCACTTAAGTAGACCTAGTATGACTAAATCTTTGGTAAATGTCCGAAATAAATACTAGGTCAAGTGCCACTGCCCGGTATACATTTGCCCGGTATATCCTACACTGATGTTTTTTTAAGGTCAAGTGCCATTGCCCGGTATACCCTACACTGATGTTTTTTTAAGGTCAAGTGCCACTGCTCGGTATACATTTACCCATATCCTACATTGATGTTTCTTTTAAGGTTCAGTACCACTTCCCGGTATACACTACACTGAAGTTTTTTTAAGATCAAGTGCCATTGCCCGGTATATATTCGCCCGATACTCCAAACACTGATGTTTCTTCTAATCTATCGTCAGTAAGTATTAAAGTATCAAATAAATGTAATCTATCGTCAGTAAGTATTAAAATATCGAATAAATGTAATTATTTCCAAGAATAAATTTATATCAAATCGGATGACGTTTTGAATTTGTCATTTTTGAATGACATTTTGATGAATCGGAGATGTGTTTAATACTTTGCCGGTTTCTCATTTGACATTCTATAGAATGCCCTAGGCGATGTGCGAAATGTAAATCATTTCATACTTTGCCGGCTAATTTTAGGCATTGTTTACAATGCCGGATTTCATACTTTGCCGGTAATACGTACATATTTAAGCTACTTGTTAAATATTTTATGTTCTTTGGTGTTATGTAGAATGGAAGGTGTGGATCGAAAATGTGACAAAATCTATTCAGCGAGTTCTAATTTGTACGAATAAAGAAATAAAATATCAAAATAATTAATATTATTACTGTATTAAAAGAGCTGACATTCAAGGCAGTTAACCAAAATGCAAGATGTCACATTTCTTGTTTTCCTTTCGAGCTTGAATAGAATTTCTGGAACCTTCTCTGACATTAGAGAACAACCCCTCTCTCTGGATCTATCTAATCTTTAAAAATTAAAAACGTCCACTCCCTTTGTCTACATTACAAAGCCAACAAAAAAATTACATCTCTTTTACTATTCTTTGTTTCTTCACTCAAAAAAATTTAATAAATAAAAACTCAAATAAATAAATAGCAAAAAATAATGGTAAGACAAAGAACGCATATGAAAATTTACAACAGAGATAATTTTTTTTTAGAAGCAAATGTTCTTACCAGAGCCTTTCTCCCGATATCAGATCATTTTTTCTCTTTTGTCCGTTTGTATAATGGAATCTTCCTGCCCCTAGACGCTTGTCAGTAATCACACATTTTACGTGCCTTTTTGTATGATTTATAAAGTTAACAACTAAAATTTAATGAGAAAGATAAATTTGTTGACTTCAATATTCATTTCAGCTCGATTTAAATTGAATTTATGTTTCTTTTTCTGATAAGAAAAAGAAAAAGAATTTTAAATAAATAAAATGTACTTTGAGCTCATACGTAAATTTTGATTCGATCTGAGCTATAAGCTATGTTTTGTTCCCGATGCTTTACGTTATAACTGATAGAGCTATGACGTCACCGTGTTCTAAAATTATTAATCAAATCAATTGCTCTTGTTATAAGCATTTTTAATAATTTCGATCTTGTGAAAACAAATCAAGATGATGAACTTTCTAAAAAAACTGTAAGTTTTTTTTATTCGTAATTTTAGACTAATTACTGATGATTCAGGTTATATTAATCAATAAGATATATTTCCTTACTGTAAAATTTATTTTGAAGTTAATTTGCAAAGTGCTAAACACTAACGTAGAAATGAACTTTGTATAGTTTCATTTTTTATACAATTTTGAATTAGATATATAGTCATGAAGTGTTGATTTTAAACTATCTTTAGAACAAAAGTAATATTTTCTTTAAGCTTGTAGGCAAACTTGAAATTCCTATACTAATATAGCTATAATAATATTTTCTACGATGAGAGTTGTGAATAAAGATAAAAGTTAATAAAAACTTTACGGTTACTTTGTGACAAATTGCACGATGCTTTGTAAATGATGCTTCTCCAAAAAAATGCATTATCTGTGTGAAACTGTAATATATATATGACACAGATATAGTTCTATGTTAACTATATTACCAAGTTTTAAAGCAAAGATTGTTAATTTTGATTTATATGACAGTTACCACTTTCGTTACAAGATTCGCAATAGTAATTAGTGTAATAGTAAACAAGAAACATATCAAGCAACAACTCAAATCTACTCTTATTGTATCAACCTGTTTAAGTTAATATAATTTTCTTTATCAGCTTTTAACTAAATATTTCACGTGAACACTTTCGTCCTCCGATGCAATAGTTCAGATCACCGAATCCCGTCTTTGCATGCATTAGCAAATCTTAGTCTTAATGAAACTTTATTTTCTCTATTAAGTTAATGACTGAAAATTTTATAATTTGAAGTCGTTACTAGCTTCTCATTTATTTTAGTATTTTTAAATTACATCAAAATAGCCAAAAATCTCGAAAAAAGTAAAATATCCTACAAATACTGCAAGAAAAATACGTGAAAAATTAGATACTTTAAAATCTGCTATTGCAAGAGAAACATATTATAGTACACCTTATTTCTTATAATATAGAGTGATATAAATATTTTCATGCATCACGTTATAGATTTGTATTCATTTTAAAATGTTTTAGAGGAAAAATTAATAGTTTAGTATTTTGTAGTCTCAAAGCTTTATAAATCATTACTTTTCTGAACTCATTGGCTACCATATTTGGAATACCAGTTAGTTTCTTTTTACCTAAATACCATATTTTTCTATTCTTAAAAATTATCAGAATGTTTCAGAAACTTATATCAGCTCTTAGTGATGAAACTACCTTTATTTCACACACCGCAGAAAGTGTGAAAGAAAAAAATCTTTACACTTGCACGTACACAGTCAATTTTTTTCCTGTCGTAACCGCATCATTTTAGTTTTCAATTTAGCATTTTCCAGAAATTGTATTTGTGATCAAAGTTTTAATAAAAAAATTATAACGTTAAAAAATTATAATGCTTTTTCATTAATTTTTTTAAGTGTTTTTGCTTAAATCCTTTTATGCACAAAATTATTCGCATATTTGAAAACGAAGAATCGGAAAAGTGTTCAATTCAATATTCAAATAATTTTTAAAAAATAATTGAACATTTTTAATGGGTTAACATCATCATTTTATAGCAGCTTAATTTTTATTTAATGACGTCCTATTAAAGAAGCAATAAACAACTAAATTCCGTGTTCCTTAAATTTCTTTGATGTTGAAATTTTGAGTACTCTTGAAAGATTTTCATTTGGAGAGAAATTTCAATCTCTAATTTGAAGGAATTCAATCATGTTTAAGTGGATCAAGAAACCTGCGTGAGTAAAAGTTAAAATTTTATTGAAATGTAATAATTTATTTTAAAGTTTCACAAGATTGTTCAGTTTTTAGAAGTTAGGAATCAAAACATGAAAAAAAAATAGAAAAAGTTCGACTATATGTGTATATTATGTGTGAAGAAATCCTATAATTTCCATTTAATTCTTCAAAAAAGAAGTTCGTAGATTTTATTTGAATAAACCTTCCTATCGAATTTTACTGCGATTTCAGGTTTTCTGCATCTCATGCATTTTTTTGATATTTAAGTTTTATAATCTTTCATAATACTTGATGAGTAAAGAAAATGCTTCGCAGAAATTCTATAACTTTACAGTATTTTATTAAAAAAATAAGTTGCAATAATAATTTATAATAATTTGGAAGTATTGTCGACTACGTGTCTAAGCCTAAAATATGTTGACACCAAATAAGCAAATGACGTATATGTCTTTCACAAATAAGAAAAATTAAAGTATTCATATTTATAAACGATGACAAATAACATAGTTTAAAAGCTTTTTTTTATTTCACGTTTATAGTATTTAAAAATTTTGTAACAGATTATAATCAGATAGTTCGGCATTTTGTCTTTACATTTCCATAGTTGTTTTATTTTATAACTGTCGTTGAACAACCGTACCAATTTTTTTGGGTTTACGACTTCTAATGTTCGAATCCGTAGCCTCGCAATCCAGAAGACAAGAAAACTCCTGGAAGTGGGAGAAACGTGCCTTCGTGGACGACTATTTTGTTGGAAATAACCCGCTTTTGCGTTACTCGGAAAGGAAAATCACGAAAACCTCAACCAGATAGTATGATGTGAGGGAGACTCCAATCCATGATCCATCTACTACTGAGGATGAGACGTCGGCTCTGTGGTCTGTGCGAGCCGGGTGTGGAATTCATATCGACCAACTATTGCTGGGATTTGAACCCGGTTCAAATCATTGGAAAGCGAACGCTCGATCCTCTGAGTCAAAAGGGATCATATTTCCACACAGTTAATATTGCAGCTGCTTTCAAAACTCAGATATTTGTTTAAAAAATGAATCAAGTGTATAGTCCTTATATTGTTCCAATATTTCGCTGTAAAGAATAACGGCATATACACCTTACAAGTACTGAAAGAAAAAGAATTACATTGGTAGAAAATCATTGATTAAGAATTGTTTTTTAATCTTTCGTCTTTCAGCATCCCACACAACCCATTGTTTTCTTCATGAGAGCCTAAAGTTTCCATCTTTAGGATTCCGTGACTAAATAAGTTAGTAAAGTACAAGTTAGTGAAGAAAAGTATTGCAGTTTAACAGTTCATTTTTACTTTTAGTGCACTTGTTGCACAAGATATTTTAAAATTATTTGGCAAATAAAATTTCTTTGTGAGAAAATACATTATCCAAATTCTCTTCTATATGAAACGTAAATCCATGCTTTGTTTTCGGAATTAAAAATTACGAATGATCTATCAATAAAAAGAAGAATATTCCTTATCTTTTTGAAGTTCTTTTACCCGGAAAAATAAAAGAGCCATAGCTTAAGCAACAAACGCTTGAATCAAAGCAATAGTTTTAAATTAAACTTGCCATTTTACAGTAAAGATTTAGAATACGAAAGATTTTGAATTTGGGATTTTGAACGCACAAATAATTTAAAGGCTTTAGAAACCAAATTGGGGAGATTTTTGCAATTGAATGAAAAGTGGATGCCTGCAAGTAACGTCATTGGGAAAATCGTGACATTCGTCGAATCAGAAACCACGCAGGTTCGACGCACACGCGTGACGTCGCTTGTAGGTATGCAATTAAATCTGATTTAAATCCCACGGTTAGGCATAATCATGTGACTTCTTTTGGAGGTGAATGTATCCAATCATCAAAATTTATACAAAACTATCAATTTTTGAAAATTTTCATGGAACCAGATAATTTAAGGGACGCCCGGTGGCAGAGCGGTAACGCTTCACGCTGTCGTGCCACAGGTCCCTGGTTCGATCCTCGGGCCGAGCAAGTTTGACTCAGCCTTTCATCCCTTCAGTGGGTCGATAAATGAGTACCAAGCATGCTTGGGGACTGAACACTGGGGGTTCCGCGTTCGGCTGATCACCTGACCGGAACATCTGCTCCTGCACTCCAGAGCCCAAGGTCAAGAAAACTAAAATGGGCACAGTAGGCCTTGGCCCTCTATGGGCTGTCGCGCATCTGAGTGTAGTTTTAGTTGTAGTTGTAGTTCATTTACGTCGCACTAGAGCTGCACAATGGGCTATNAAAAATTTTGTTTTATTTAGTTTATAAGCTGTTTATTGTATTGTATTTGTTTAGATTTTTTTAACACAAAAAGTCCGTCATTGTGAAAAACATATTTAATCTGACGTGGAAGTTACGAATCAAAAAATAAAGAAAATTTGAAAAAGTCCGACAATATGCGTATATTAAGTGTAAAGAAATCTTATGATTTCCCTTTAATTGTTCAAAAAAAGTTTTTAGGTTTTTATTTGAACATAACTTCTTATCGGATTTTACTGTAATTTAAGGTTTATGCATCTTACGCATTTTTTTGTCATTTATTTCTTATGTTCTTTTATAATACTTGATGAGTAGAGAAAAGTTTCATGCAGAAACGTAATAACTTAATAATTCGTTTTTAAAAATTGGATATTGTAAATATTCACAAATATTCATATTTATGAAAGACGAGAACGAACCTGGTGTGAAAGCCATTTTTATTTCTCTGCTTATAGTATTTAAAAATTCCGTAAATGACAATGCTCTGATCGTCCGCCATTTTGTCTTTGCATTTGCATATTTTATTTTATTTCATAAATGACGCTGAACAGCGGACCCAATTTTTTGGGTTTACGACAACCAATGTCCGACTCCGTTGTTGTTCCACCCATTTTTAATTCCGTCAACATCAATTTTTTACTTGATTTTAAATCCAGTTCAGAAAACAAAAGAACTTCAGGATCCAGAATATTGAGAAATTTTCCATCGTGGAGGACTTTTTGAAGGAACAAATCTACATTTGCCTTACACGGAGAGGAAAACCACGAAAATATCCAACAATTAGTCTGACTGCAATTGGACTCTAACTCACTGTGAACGGTGAATGGTGCGGAATCCATATCGATCAGTCATCGCTGGGATTCGAACCCGGATCACCTCATGGGAATGCAAACGCATTATTTTTTAATCTCTCCTCTTTCAGTATCCAACACAATCCATTGTTTTCTGCCTGGGAGCCGAAAGGTATCATCTTTAGGATTCCATGACTTGATAAACCATATGATGACTATTTTTGCATGCTTTCTGCAATGTTCCATCTGCGTATGTCCTACAGGAAGCTTATCAATGCATATGTCTTACATTGATAGTTTTGGACTTTTTTTTATGCCTTGATAGCAAATGTAGCAGAAGCATGGTTTATTAATTCATTTTGCAACTTTATTTATTTTAGAAAGTGTAAGAAATGAGGTGAATGGTGGATAAATTGAGGCCTTTAATGCACTGTAAATTTCTTTTTTAAAAATAATTAATAAATAAGTATTTTTCAATATTTTAATTTGCTATCTATGGATATGGAATAATTTTACGCTGATATAGCTTATTAATTTTCTTAGCAAAGAATAACGATGGAAGTAGCCGTAGTTTTTATGATAAACAAAATTATAAAATATTAAATGTACTGATATCAGCAATCAAAATATTATAATATCAACCAGCAAAAAGTTTTCATGGTATGTGTGTGTATCATGTATTTAACTAATTATAATTGTTAAATCTTAAATTTAAAATATATTCTTAAAAGTATTATTTCCATTAATATATAATTTAATTTCTTTCGAATTATATTTAATTTCTTTCACATTTATATTTAATTTCTTTCGAATGGCATATTTCTTGTAAAATAAATTTCTAAAAAAGCGAATATAATATAATGGAGTCGATAGTTTTAGAAAATTAAAGATAATTTATGAGAAGAAAAATAAAACTTTTTATACAAATACATAAATTAATTTTCATTCATTTAAGAAAAAACATTATTTATTGTCAAACTTTTCTTGAGACGAGTTATGTTCGATTTTTTGTGGTGCTAAGTACAACTGGAAATTTCTTAATAGGTGTTGTGGTTTAGGTACCTATTAATACCTTAAAAAAGGGCTTCCGTAAAAAGTTTCTGCTCTTCTTGTTTTAAAGTTTAGTGCAGAAAACAAAATATTGCTCTGTATAATTTTTTTCGCAATGATAGGATTTCCATGTACTTAGTGACAGACTTAATATTTCAAAGGATTGATTTCATATAATTTGTGCTAACTATGCGGAATTAGGGCAAGAAAGTTACTCTCTCAGAATGCATTACAGCTGATACAATTTTCTGATAATTAGTAGATGAACAGTAACAGTAAATTAAGCAATATTATATCAATAATCAAGCGAAAAGACACCGTCGAAAGTCTGAGTTTCTTATAGTTAACTTCACTTTTTTTCGCATTTCATCACGTCTTTTGAACTTCCTTTTTTTTGTTTGAAATCCACTCTTTTTCATTTTTGAAATTTTAAAATCCTTTTACTCAGAAACTCAGTGTGAAAGAAAATTTTAATAATTATTAAGGTACTATTTCAATTGCAACTTTTCATTTCCATGTGTTTTAAAACAACATATTGGATTATAAAATACTTTTCACCTAGTCTAATCTAAAGAAACTTTTTTACGCAAAAATCTATTTCTAAAAATTTCAATGAAATTAATCGCGCATTTAAGTTGCCCTTTGTATGATTTATAAATTTAAGAGAAAAATTTAATGAAAGGGAAAAATTTAGCATATTTTAGCTCGATTTAAATTGATTTTATATATTTTTCTGACGAGAAAAAAAAATTAAAGAATTAAAATTAAGGGTCCTATACTATCGGAGCTGACCTATAAAGCAATATTGGAGCAAACAAATTCGCAAGTTAACGTTATGTTAGTATTGTGCTTATGTTAGCTTTTTGTTATTTAGCTTTTGTTATGTTAGCTTTTTGTTATTATGTTAGCTCCAAAAATAGATGATAAGTCGGCCTGTCTAATTCAGGGGCTTTATTAAAATGTACTTTGAGCTCGTAAGTAAGTTTTAATTCTATCTGAGCTATAAGCTAAGTTTTGTTCCCGATGCGTTACGTTATTACTGATAGAGCTATGACGTCACCGTGTTCTAAAAATATTAATAAAGTCCATTATATCGTTATAAGCACTTTTAATAATTTCGATCTTTTAAAAGCAAATCAAGATGATGAACTTTCTAAGGAAGCTGTAAGTTTTTTTATACATATTTTATACTAATTATTGATGATTCAAGTGATATTAATGAATAAGATATATTTTCTTACTGTAAAATTTATTTTGAAGTTAATTTGCAAATGCTAAAGTATAAATGAACTTTCTACAGTTTAAATACAGTTTTGAATTAGATATATAGTCATGAAGTGCTGATTTTAAACTATCTTTGGAACAAAAGTAATATTTTCTTTAAGCTTGTAGGCAAACTTGAAATTCCCATACTAATATAGCTATAATAATATTTTCTACGATGAGAGTTATGAATAAAGATAAAAGTTAATAAAAACAGCGGTAACTTTGTGACAAATTGCACAATGATTTGTAAACATATTTCCAAAAAATTTATTATTTGTGTGAAACTGTAATATATCTAGTACACAGAAATAGTTCCATGTTAACTATATTACCAGGTTTGAGATTGTTAATTTTGATTTATATGGCAGCTACCACTTTCGTTACAAGATTCGCAATAGTAATTAGCATAATAGTAAACAAGAAACATATCAAGTAACAACTCAAATCTACTCTTATTGTATCAATATGTTTAGTTAATATGATTTTTTTATCAGCTTTTAAATAAATATTTCAAGTGAACATTTTCGTCACCCGATGTAATAGATCAGATCACTGAATCCAGTCTTTCGTTTTTGAATGCGTTTGCAGATCCCACTGTCTTAATGAAACTTTTTTTTTCTCTATTAAGTCAGTGACTGAAAATCTTATCATTTGATTGGCTTCTCATTTATGTTAGTATTTTTAAATTATATTTAAATATTAAAAAATCTCTAAAAAAGAGAAATATTCTTCAAATACTGCGAGAAAAATGCGTGAAAAATTCATCGATAGTCAAATTTTGCTATTGTCAGAGAAACATATTATAGTACACCTTATTTCTAATAATATAGAGTGGTATTAATTTTCATGCATCAAGTTATACATATCTGCATTCATTTTAAAAGGTTTTAGAGAAAAATTAATAGTCTTGTACACTGAGTTCTCTCAGTTTTATAAACCATTACTTTTCTGAAAACATTTGTAACCATATTTGGAATACCAGTTAGTTTTTTTTAACCTAAATACAATCTTTTCTATTCTTAAAAATTATTAGAATGTCTCAGAAGCTTAAATCAGCTCTTAGCTCTGAAACTACCTTTATTTCACACATAGTTCATTGAGAGATAAAGTATTTCAGTACAGCAGAAAGAGTGAAGTGAAAAAAGTCTTTGTACTTGTTGTACGTACCCAGTCCATTTTTTTTCTGTCGTAACCGCGTCATTTTAGTTTTCAGTTGAGCATTTTCTAGAAATTATATCTGTGATCGAAGTTTTAATAAGAAAATTATAACGTTAAAGAAATTAGATTTTTTCATAAAATTTTTTGAAGTGTTTTTGTTTACATCCTTTTATACGCCAAAATCCTCGCATATTTGAAAACGAAGAATCGGAAAAGTGTTTAATTCAATATTAAAATAATATAGAAAAATTTTTTTTATATTTTTAATGGGTTAACATCATCATTTTATAGCAGCTTAAATTTTATTTAATGACGTCATATTGAGGAAGCAATAAACAACTAAACTCCGTGTTCCATAAATTCTTTTGATGTTGAAAGTTTGAATACTCTTAAAAGATTTTCATTTTGAGAAGTATTTCAATCTTTAATTTAAAGGAATTCAATCATGTTTAAGTGGATTAAGAAAGCTGCGTGAGTAAAAGTTAAAATTTTATTGAAATGTAATAATTTATTTTAAAGTTTCACAAAATTGTTTGGTTTTTAAAATTTAAGAATTAAAATATGAAGAAGAAATAGAAAGAGTTCGGCTGTATGTGTACATTATGTATAAATAAATCCAATGATTTCCATTTTATTCTTCAAAAAAGAAGTTTTTAGATTTTTATTTAAATAAACCTTCGTATTGAATTTTATTGTAATTTCAGGTTTTTGCATCTTATGCATGTTTTTGATATTTAATTTTTATAATCTTTCATAATACTTGATGAGTAAAGAAAATGTTTCGTATTTTAATAATATATTTTATTAAAAAAATAAGTTGAAATAATAATTAATAATAATTTAGAAGTATTGTCGACTACGTGTCTAAGCCTAAAATATGTTGACACCAAATAAGCAAATGACGTATATGTCTTTCACAATTAAGAAAACTTGAAATATTCATATTTATGAAAGATGACAAATTACCTAGTTAAAAAAAATTCTATTTCTCACTTATAGTATTTAAAAATTTTGTAACAGATAATGTTCTGATAGTCCGGCATTTTGTCTTTACATTTCCATAGTTTTTATATTTCCATAGTTTTATTTTATTACCGTCGTTGAACTACCGAACCAATTTCTTGGGTTTACGACTTCTACTGCTCGAATCCGTAGCCTTGTAATTTTGAACCCAATCCAGAAGACAAGAAAACTCCTGGAAGTGGGAGAAACGTGCCTTCGTGGGCAACTATTTTGTTGGAAATAACCCGCTTTTGCGTTACTCGGAAAGGAAAATCACGAAGACCTCAAACGGTGTGAATGATGTCAGGGGGACTTCAATGCATGATCTGTCTACCACTGAGGATGAGACGCCGGCTTTATGGTCTGTGCGAGCCGGGTGTGGAATTCATATCATAATTATTTGATAACCGTCGTTGCACAGGCAAACCAATTGTTTGGGTTTACGACTATTAATGCTAACCTCCGTAGCCTTGTCATTTTGAACCTAATCCAGAAGACAAGGGAACTCCTGAATCATGTATTAGGATACATTCGCCGTCTTTTAGGAATTTTCAATTGAACTTACCCGAATTTGCGTTACCTGGACAAGAAAACCACGAAAACATCCCACAATTAGATTGAAGTAAGGGGGCCTCTAACCCGTGATCCATCCAAAATTGAGAATATTTCACGTCTGCATTGTGTTTGGTGCAAGTCGGAAGCGGAATTCGTACCAAATAGTTATCACTTAGATTGGAACCCGGTTCAAATCATTGGAAAGCGAACGCTCTATCCTGTGAGTCATAACGGATCCTATTTCCACACAGTTAATATTGCAGCTGCTTTTAAAACTCAGATATTTGTTTAAAAAATGAATCAAGATTATAGTCCTTATATTGTTCCAATATTTCGCTGTAATGAATTTCGGCACTTACACCTTGCAAGTACTGAAAGAAAAAGAAGTACATTGGTAGACAATCATTGATTAAGAATTGTTTTCTAATATTTCTTCTTTCTTATTTCAGTATCCCACACAATCCATTGTTTTCTTCATGAGAGCCTAAAGATATCATCTTTAGGATTCCATGTCTAAATAAACCATATGATGACTATTTGTGGATGTTTTCTCTTGGTGCCAATGTTCCATCTGTATATGTCTTTTATGACTCAAAGGCAAATGTAGCCTAACTATTATGATTTATTAATTGTTTTTGCAGCTTCATTTACTTTAGAAAGCGTAGAAAATGGTACAATGCAAATTTCTCCTTTTTTTTAAAATAAAGTAATATATAAATATCTTCTTGCCTTTTAATTTGCATAGTATGGGTATCAAGAAAAATTTTGCTATTATTTAGCTTACTAACTTTCGAGGCAAAAACCAGCAATGAAAGTAGACATAGTTTTGTAAACAAATTTATATAATGTTATAATAATACCATCAATCAATATATAATATTATCAACGAATATACATTTTTCATTATACGTATTTAACTAAATATAATTATTAAGTCTTAAATAATAAAATATAACCATTTCATTCTTAAAAGTTATATTTCCATTAATACCTTATATCTAATTTATTTTTCAATTTCTTTCGAGTAACAAATTTCTTGTGAAATATATTTCTATTAATATATAACCGAATAAATAGAGTCGATACATTAAGAAACTTAAAGAAAATTTAAGAAAAGCACGATAAAACTATTTTTAAATAAATACTTAAATTAACTTTCAAATTTTTGAGGAGAAAAGCACTATTTTTCCTCTTTATGGGAGAGCAAAACTTGCGAAATTTTTCTCGATTCCAGTAAATGCTTGATTTATTGTGGTACTAGGTACTAATGGAAATTTCATAACTGGTGTTGTGGTATTTGGTACCTATTAATACCTAATAAAGGGTTTCGGGAAATTGATTTCCATATTTTCTCCGAAACGAATAATACTAAGATTTAATTTATTTATTAACGTTATGCACGAAAAACAAAATATTACTCTGAATACCTTTTTTGATAATGATTGGATTTCCATGAACTAACTAAATCTATCGTATCTTTATTTTTTGTGTGTAATAGCATCTTTAAATTTCTTTACTAAACTGAATTATATTTTTAAACTAAATAATTTAATTTAATTTAAATTTGAAATTTATTTTATGTTTCTAGAAAAAAATCTGTTTTTGTTAAAACAGTTAAATTAAGTGCCATCCTGAAATAATTTGTAATTGTATCGAATTTTTTCATCGTGTTTGAATTTTTTTTAATTCTTATCGTCATGCATTCTTATCACATGGTATGTAATAGTGTAAATCATAATACAATTTGCTTGCTTTTTTTATTAATGTTTTGTTTACATTAGTTCTGGAGTATTTTGTATGAAACAAATGCCTTACTTAATGCCTCACGATATCTGTATAAATGAAAGAAATTTGAGTGAAATCAGAAAAAAGTGTAAATTAGTTTGCAGGACTATTACACAAAATTTTTTTCATTCAATTTAATGGAATGTATTTTGCAAATATTTGTATATACTCTTTAAAAGATTCTCACGTGTGCTTTTCGCATCATTATTAAGTTCGAACAAACTAAAATATAATGAGGGAAGTAATATATTATCTTAAATATTTATCCTTGCTAGATTTTAGATATTTAATTTTCTATTTCTGATGGAAGCGATAAATGATTGAAAGGTGCATTAAATTCTTATGGCTAGTTTTTGATTCCAGGCGAGCTGTAAGCTCGTATTTTTTATTACCAATGCTATTCGTAATAATGTTAGCCCTATTACGTCATCGTGGTCTATAAATATTAAATTGATTATTTGCTCTTGTCATGCTACTGAATATTTCAGATCTAGAGCCCCTGAATTAGACAGGCAGACTTATCATTCATTTTTGGAGCAAAGAGCTATCATAAGCACATAGCATAACTAATTCTAACATAACGTTAACTGGCAAACTTGTTTGCTCCAATATTGCTTGATAGGTCAGCTCTGATAGTATAGGAGCCTTATTCAGATCATATGAAGATGAATTTTCTAAAAAAACTGTAAATTTTAAAATATTTTCAATTTTTAATTCATATTTAGGATTAAGTTGAATAAAAATAATTTTCTAGTCCTTTTTTAGAGTTATTTTGTATTCTGTCGAATAATAATAATGCATAAATTAATTTTGAATAGCTCCTTAAATTATCACATATTAAGAACTGATTTTAAATAATCTTTTTGATCAAAACTGTATGCATAATATTTATTTGAAACATAAAATGAATGATCGTAATTGTACTATTAATTCATTTATTCTTCGTGCATCTGTACAAATAATTTCTATGATTGAAATTTGGAATTTAGTACTAATGCACGATGCTTTTAAAAAGTCTTAAACAAAAAATGCTGTCTATGTTTTAAATTTGCAAGTATGAAAACTCCATATTAATTGTATTCAAATTTTTGATAGAATGGAAAATTTAAATCGTGCTCCCGATAAAGGAATACATTTCATTTCCTGAGTATTCAGAAGATCTTATACGCCATTAGACAATTTGAGTTTTGTTAATTTGGACTTGTTTTATAGTTCCGTACAAGGTTACTAATTATGTAAATTTCATGTTCAGAATAGAACTAGTAGAAAATTAAAAAAATATTTCGTAATATTGAACTGCTTAAGTTAGTTCAAATTTTCATAAAATTTCCTGTTATTATTTCACGTGAAAGTTTTTTCGAAGCATAATTAAATTCATCGGCTCCTCAAAACTAGCAATTTTTTTAATGCGATAGTAAATCTTGATGTTTTTTTTCTCTATAAAATAAATGAATAAAATTATTTTTTGTTGATATTTTTTTAGTTAATTTTATTTTAAAATAAAATAAGTTCAGTAAGTGGAATGGCCGCACAATAGTGTCACTTCGAAAGTATAATCAAGTACTCACACTGTCTTTTATCATGATTTTAAAAAACACAGTCTTTGAAATGTTTATGTTTCCCAGGAAATAGAAAAAAAAAGTAATTTAGAACTCTAATCTTTGTAATGTTCCGAGATTTGGTAAGATGACGATATTAGTAATTATAAGAGTGTCGACGGTCTGTCATTTTTATTTGCCAAACTGTCACATTTCCAATGCTTTTAAAGTAATCTAAAACAATAAGTGCTTTTTTCAACGTTTTTTGGGGTGGTTGTTTTTATAAATCTAAATGTAAAATCAATAATAATTGAAGCAAAAACTCAATTATGTTCTAAAAGGAAAATTTATTCAGAGAATGTTTTGAATTTTTTAAGTTTCGAATAAACCTGAAATTGTCATGATCAATAGCAACATATTCAGTGATAGTAATCTTTATTTTAACTAATTAATCTTTATTTTGAATTTAAGTTTTGTAAAAATAATTTTCAAAAACTTATATTCCACGGGAAGGATAATAAATGATAAAAAAAAAAAATTTTTATTCCTCTTTAATTTTTTTTCTCTTTATGAATTTTTTTATATATGCCTTTCATATTACGCTTATGCAAATGTTTATTGTTGATTTATTTATTCTTCTCCGCATACGAAGAATTGTATTTCATTTATTGGTGGCCAGTAATAATCATTAGTTGTACTTTATATCAAAAGGAAAACATAAAACGATTTTCAAGTTTGCCTGATATGAAAAGGACCGTAACTGTGAAACACTTCTAATAGAAAAAGTTCAATGAAACTAATTATTGAAACATGATTAATTTTATTTTTTTTGGATTTGTATTTGATTTGCTACAAGGTTCGATACATTCCTGTAAAATTTTCTGAGCTATAATGTTAAACTGAATGAGTTCCTTTTCTTTCTTTTCAGGCGACGGGCCTTTGGAGGCAAGCGAAAGGGACATGCTGAAGAACTGAAGAAGGAAAAGATTCCACTACTTCATGTGACTCAAGAGGACGAGGAGGACTTCTTTCGTTGGAAAGTTCCTTTTCAGGAATGCAATTTGGTGAAATGTCAGCCTGATGTTCACAAGGTGGTGAAGTCGTGTGAACAGAAAGATTTGTTTGTTACCGCCAGTAAAGGTGAAGTAAAGGATCAGTCGACTAAAGTGGACTTTGTTTTCTCTGATGTTGAATTGAAACCATCACTTCATCGTGCCTGGCTGGATGTCAACTACATCTTGAGAGAGGTAAGTCCAAAAAAGTGAAGAAATAAGTGATTCAAAAGAGAAGAATCCTACGATCTAAACTCTTATTAGAAAGCGCTCAACAGAAACGCTGACAGTGTCTGAAGGCAGACCAACTTACGTCAATTTTCCGTATATAATTCATATTATTTTATGTAAACTGTTGCATACCTTTTTCATTCACTCTCTCCGTCAGTAAGTTTTTTTTTATGAATGCATTGTTTGTTATTAAGTAATTTTGAAACTAACAATAAAATGTCGCTTTATAATACGTGACAAAATTTGGTAAATGTGGCAAAATTTGGTAAATTTGGTAAAATTTGATTACTATATCATGATATCTTAAATCCTGACATAATACCATTTATTCGACTAAATTTACTTTTTGGTTTTGAATTTTCTTCTATTTGCAGTAATAAGATGCATAAGTTTGAAATCAACAATTTCTTACAATTCCACAAATTTGAGGAAGTTACCAAAAGAAAAGTAAAATTGCAAATGTATGGTTTAAACGTCATATACTTTTGTTTTCATCACGAAGATCATACATTTTTTGTTGCCTGAACTCTCATTATCATACAGTACTGTAATTTTTCACTGAAAATTTTTTCGTGTGGTATTTAAGCATAAATCGAAAAATATCTCGAATAATTAAATATTAAAGCTGCTCTGTTGTGATGAAGACAACTGTCGTCACAAGTGTTTTAAATTTTTGCTAAGAAGGGTAAAAAAGTATTTTCTCAAAAAATTTTGCAATCACAAAGTTTTCTTTATCCACATTTATTTTTCCGTCAGAACTGGTAAAAAAACATCTTTCTCATTAACTTGAGTCTGTATTTTGACCCATGTCACATGCTTGTCATTTTGACACAATTTAATAGTAAGTTAGAATAGAATTATCTCGATTTTCTTATCATGTCTCAAGAAAAATTTTTTTCACAGATTTTAAGATATAAAAACTCAGTTTACATACCCCTGCAATGGCTCTCTCTTATAAGCATCATAAATCGAAATATTATTAACCAGCTGTTTCTATAAGGCTGTTCCTATAAGCTGTTTCACGATATATAGTTTCTAGGCTATATATACTGCTGCGATCTTTTAAAACCTGTTTATCTTCACAGAAATAAACTATTACTTAATGAACACGATTCTCCCCCATTAACAAAAGTCCAGTTTTTTCACAACGAAGCTGAAGTCCAATGAGAAACTGATTTGATTATGTGTTTGAAGATTTATGACTGATTTGAAACGCTTTGATTATGTACTTTAACTATATACATTGACTTCCACTGGTGAATGTTGACAATCGCATAGTCACTTTGGTAAATTTCTGAAATATATACTATGTCTAGTTAAGTGTTCTAGTTTATTTAAGGGAACTTCTTTTAAAAGGCACTTACTCAAGTGCCTGTTCTTTCCCTCACACATCCAAAGGGCTGTTCTCTTTCATCAAATGCGCATCAAGTGCTTCCTCTAGTATCAAGCATTTTAATCAAGTATCAACTGCCCGACATATCTTCGCAAGGTAGGCCCTACATCAATGTTTCTTTAAGGAAAAGTGCCTCTGTCCAGTATGCATTTAACCGGTTCTCCGAACACTGGCGTTTCTCTTAATCTATCTTCAGCAGATATTATAAATAAACATCAGATCGTATATGATAAATATTTCGGACATTCACAAAAGCGACTATGTCACAACATATATATAAAGTCTTAAACAAAANTTCTTAAATTTAGAAAATATGTCCAATAGTACGTTAGTAGAAGTCATTTGATTGAAACACTGATAAGTATTGAACAATAGAAGCTAGCACTTGACTTGAAGAAAAGCCACAGTTTAGGGAAACATAACTTTTATTGAAGAACACAACGATTTTGTGTCACTTTGATGATTGTTCTCTCTCTAAAAATTAAATATTGTACCCTCTTTCCCTGCCTAAGACCTGTTTTTATCCTTCCTCTCGGCAACGACGTTAGATATATGTTACGGTAAATGACCGAAGTCTCGAAAATGTCGACATTCACCGGTGAATGTCAACAATCACATAGTCGCTTTGGTGAATGTCCGAAATATTTATTACATTCGATTTGATATGAATTTATTCGTGGATATATTTATATTTATTCGATATTTTAATACTTACTGACGATAGATTAGAAGAAACATCAATGTTTGGAGTATCGGGCAAATATATACCGGGCAATGGTTCTTGACCTTATAAAAACATCAGTGTAGGGTATACCGGGCAAAGGCACTTGGCCTTAGAAAAAAACACCAGTTTTGGATATACCGGGCAAATGTATACCAGGCAGTGGCACTAGACCTAGTATATATTTCGGACAGTTACCAAAGGTCTAGTCATAGTAGGTCTAGTGAAGTGCCACTGCCTGGTATACATTTGCCAGGAACACCCTACACTGATGTTTTTTTAAGGTCAACTGCCATTGCCCGGTATACATTTGCCCGATTCTCAAAACACTGATGTTTCTTCTAATCTATCGTCAGTAAGTATTAAAATATCGAATAAATGTAATTATATCCACGAATAAATTAATATCAAATCGCATGTAATAAATATCTCAGACATTCACCAAAGCGACTATGTACCTGTCAACTTTCACCGTTGAAAGGCAACAACCACCGATTTCGCTCATTCACAGTAACATGCACATCATTTACATAATAACCTCATCAGGACGTTTATTTCATACTTTGCCTAAATAGCATTTGGCATTCTATGGAATGCCTAGGCATTTATACAATGCCTCGGGAAAGTATGTAATACTTCTCACATTTCATACTTTGCCTAAAAACTTCCGGCATTCTATAGAATGCCTAGGCATTCTAAACAATGCCGGTGTTCCATACTTTGCCGGTAACGTACATTTGGTAAACTATAATGCATCTAATTTATTTATTTAAAATGTGTTTCTATTTACAGTATGACATCGAAAGAAGTCTCACTGTTCCCTTGATGACGAAAGGTATTCCGCCTAATTATGCGGGAAAATTTGATACTACTGTTGTGCGCTGCAACAGCTGTACTTGGTGGTGACAGGTAAGTGGATTGCTTACAATTTACCATGCGTAGTAACACTGTTATTTTCACTGTAATCTTCAATATATTTTGCTTCCAAAAACTCACTCACATTGTGAGGTGTATGATGTAGTGTTATCAAACAAAACATTTCATCTCTTCAATTTTAAAAAAATTAAATAATTAAATTATCTATGTAGCTATTAAAAATTTTTAATAGCTTTAAACAGACAAATGATTTATTAATTTCATTATGGTTTCTATTACTAAAAATAATTTTCAAAGTTTGCCTAAAAAGAAATAAAGGAACTACCATAATTTTTTGCTACTTGCAACAAATATAGAAAGATAATTTAGTAGTAATTATTTAAACATTGAAATATAAAACAATTCTATTACTTAAATATCAAACAAAATTAACTAATTTCTAAATTTATAAAAAACAATTTCAGAGAAATCATATATAAAAAAACCAATTTTCTGAACAATTAAAAAGCTTTTTTCTTCTCTTAACGTGATTGTAAACCCATGCAGTTTTTTTTAAAATAGATAGCTCTAAAAACTCCTTAACCTTGCTAATTGTTTAAAGTATATATTAATTTTTAACTATTTTCAATAACTGTTTTCATAAACTTTTTCTATTAGATGTTCGGATTATAAAGCAACCCTTTTTTAATTATTAAACATGAATAATTTTTTTAATGTCCCAATTTTTTCAGATTTTCTGCAATTATTTGTGCTTTTGCATTCCCATATTCTTAATGGGATACCTGTAAGTGACGTAATGTGGGTATCTTTAGCCTGATTGGTTGTTAAAACGTGGACTGTTCTTTCCTTTCGAATTCGAGTAAAACTTAACCGCCAAGTATCAATTCTCTTAAGGGATACATTTTATAATTTTTCACAAAGATTCTTCCACTATAATTTCAATTCTATCCCCATATATTTCTTACTTAAAACAAATTAAGATAGACTGAAGCCTTGTAAAACGTAAACAAACTTTTTCATCGAAGTTGCCAGGTACACAAAACAAAAAATCTAATTTTTCTAATAAAGTGCAAGATTTATTGTGAAGATAACACTTATTTCCTATTTATTTTCGAAATTTCTTAGCAGTACTGAAAAATTTATTTCGACGCCCACTATTTAAAAACTCGATGAAAGTATAGTTATTTTTTTATATTAAACTAAAACTGAAATTGAATAGAATAAATTTTGATTATTTTAATTTCTTTTATTTGATGAAAATAAAGTCTAATGAATACCGATAACAAAAAAAAATATGCTCAATTAGTATTCAAAAATATTTAAATTTTTTACTCTCAAAACACTTTTTCTGTTCACTAAGCATTATGAAATAACATTCGAACTTTAATCTGAATATTATAAGGAGACGGGATTTGTAAATTGTTTTTGTAATGTCATTTATAATGAAAAATTCAGAAATTGTATTATCATGATTATTATTATTACTTAGACTAATATTTATAACAGGATTCCCACGATCTGGAAAGAAATAGAAATTGTTTACAAAATTATGGGAGAAACAGATGCATTTGACATAATTTTTTTTCTAAATACTCAGAAAAAAACTTTTAAATTAAGAATCTGTTGCACTCTTAAAAATAGCTTTAAACTTAGAAAATCTTGGCTTAATCGCAGCAACGATTAAATCAAGTGCGATAACAGCAACAATATTAAAATTACATACAGCTGAGTTATTTTACACTGTGACCAATAAGTTCTCATACACAAAAATTTTCATGACAGTTATACAAAATAAATCATTCATAAACTTTTTGCATTAAACTAAAGTAGCAATCTTTACAATGAATGTCTTGAAGTAACACCTCCTTTTAGTTTCCTTATGAGCATGTGTTTAAATTCATTGCATGCGGCATTTCCTTCTATATCTTTCGAATTTGTTCAAATTGGTGATTTTGTGTTGGGAGAACAAATTAGTTCGGTCCGTTCTTTTTTTGAAGTCAAATATGCATTTATTTCAGAACAAAATGAATGACCAGATTAATCAAAGTGTTGTCCATCGATGGCTACTATTTCCCCCCACCTCTCAGGCATTTTTCGAATTCCATCTCGAAAGAATGTCTCGTATTTTGAGGTGATCCAAATTAGGAGCCACTTTTTGTTTTCTAGGAAAGAAAAAAGCCAGTTACCTGCCAAATCGTGCTGCATCCGTCGTAACAACCAGTAATCAGAAGGAGCAATATCTGGCGAATACGGTAGGTGAGTTAAAATATCCCACTTGAGCTTTTTCAAATAATTTCTTGCTACCTTTGCCACATAAGGCCGACCGTTATCATGCAGAAGAATAATTTTGCCATGCCTTTGCTCGTTTCCGGCTGATTTTCTCGTAATGCACGGCTCAAACGAATTAATTGTAGCCTATACCGATCGCCCGCAATGGAATCGCCAGATTGTAGCAGCTCATAGTATACAACATCATTCATCATTCTTTAAACGTCGAAACCATTCCCTACATGATTTATCAGTTGGAGCATTGTCACTATTAACTGCTACAAGCATTCCATGTGCTTCAGCTGCCCTTTTCTTCCAATTAAAGCAGAAAAACAAAACTTCCCGAAAACAAAACTTAGTTACCACAAAATTTGACATGTTCAACAAAGTAAAAAAAGGGGTTTTGTATGAAACTCAAAGCGATATAAACTGAATATTATTGACAGATGTGTAACCTCTCTGAAACCACCGAAATCAGCTGTCACTGTGAAACATTCATAACAGCCAGAGTCATCTTTTGAAAACGGACCGAACTAATTTGTACTCCCAATAATTAAGTTGAGCAATATAATCAACCGGTTATATACCGGGAGAGTTGGGAGACCATTCATTGAGACAAAATGTCACCTAAATGTTTGCTGTCCAACTCTTGAACAGCACGTGGGGTATTAAGAGCATCATCTTTTTGGAGGCAGAAAAATTTCCCTTATACATACTGATTAACTGAAACTTTTTTGTAAACCTCAGTTTTATATTATTGGTCATTGATTTACAATCCCTTTTTAATGAAAACTAACTGGAGTTTGAATATCATTGAAATAGCCCCCAACCCTCAAAGCCATTGTGGACGAACCATTTTTATAACGCAGATCACAATGCTAGATTTCGGGGATGTGTGATCAATAGAAACTGACCATATTCTATCATTTTGTGAGTTGAGACCGTAAAACGTATACTTTCTCGTCTGAAAGGGCAACCTTGTTTTCAGGGTGCCAAGCAAGAGATTCTACCACCCTCTGCCTCTTTTTCTTCTCAGCAAACTCTGAAAATCCGTGAATTTTGCTCTTTCGAAAAGTTTTAAAGCCAAGGTCTTTTCTACGAATGTTTAACATTGATTCACTCGAAATCTTGAGATCTAAGACTAGCTTTGTAGCAAATCTTTGTCCGCTTCGTCATATCTTTTCCCTGACCCTTTTTACAGTATCTTTTGTCCATTTTGTTTTATCCTTTCCCTGGTCGGCTAGATTTTTTTCCGTTATGACTGAGAACATCTCATTATACCTTCTGATGGTTCTGTAAATAAAAATCTCTCTTAACCCCCGGGTGTTTAAAGTCTCTAAAAATTTGCCCGGTTGCTTTCCTTTGATGAATTTACTTATCATTATTTTTCTAAATTTCTTCATTTTGCCAAGGTGAAAATAATTATTAAAAACTAAAACATATAAGTTTGTAATAGCTTATACTAAATTGCCCGAAAGTACTTGGTATTACAGCAATAATTATGTAAATTTTTAACATCCTTCAAAAAAGTTGTATGAGAACGTTTTGGTCACGGTGTGTATTATGTCATAACGTGCACTAATATCTTAAATTATGTACAAATGCATTTTTTAACTGAAAATAAAATGAAAGCGTAAAAATATTCAAAAAGGTTTTCTAAAATGTATTAATTTCCACATATTTTTGGAAATTTTAGTGGTATTTTTCACTTTTTCCTGGATCGTAGGAATCCTGTTTTATTTACAGGTTCTGTGTAGAAGTAAGTCGCTGCCTATAAATACAAAAGGAAATATTACAGTTATTGTAGATTCTATGGTAATATGGTATTTTTTTCTTACTTTGATGCTTATCCGCAGCTCATTGTGGTCGTTTTAATAAGTACATATATATAAAAAGCACATAAATTCATTTATAGTTATTTCTATTCGAAAATAGTTAGCAATTCAATCCATTGATATCTGTATTTTAATTAATATGTTGCAATTTCTGCATTTTTACTGCATTTTAAAAATAAATTTTTTTGGAGGTGATCAATAATTGCAAAAGAGAATTCATGTCCAAAATTTTGTTCATTGTAGTTATGAAATATGAGTTTTTTTATGCCGACTTCACGTGATTAATAAATATTACTTGTAACTAAATTAGCACCTTCAAACTGAATTATTTTTTTTAAAATAAGAAAAAGTAAAAATTTTTAATTGCTTATTTCTAGAAGATAAATAATTCCCTATTTGTGAGGTGATTAGTTAGATCAGTTAGAGAATTCGTGTCTAAAATTAATTGCTTCAATTGTTATTTTAAAATAATCGTTTTTTTATGCCGACTTATTATGATGAAAAAATATTGCTTGTTACTAAATTATCAATTTTGTACCGTATTAATAAATTTTTCAAATCAAGTAAAAACTTTTTCAAGTAAAAACTTTTTATTTCTTATTTCATTAGTTTGTGAAGCCAATAATCAGCTAGAATTTGTAATTGTTTTCGTAATATCATTTTCAACGAAACATTCAATTTTTTTTACTTTTAAATTAATATATTTTCACATGATTCCCACTTTCTGGGAAATATAGAAACTTGCAACAAAATTATGGGATTTATTATTTTATTTGAAAAGATTATAAAAAATAGCCCACTTCTTAAAATTGAGATTAAATTTGTAATGTCAGTACTTTAAACTGTAATATCTTCGACCACTTTATCGTGCCACAATCTTAAAAAGACTTTCCAGTTATAAGATATTTTTTGTATAAGTTAAAGCATAGCAAATAACTAATCACGTTTAAGAATTATTAAATGGAAAGATAATACAACAATATGATATTTAAAACCCTATCGTGGTTTCAGCAAATATAGCTAAACTTTTAAGATGCAATCGGTCAATATTATTATTAAAATGCTTTCAATTTAAGAAAGTTACAGGATAAAGTTTTTAGGATGATGTTTTAATCCATCTAATAAGCTAAATGTGCAAAAATTTTGACTTTTTTCTAAAAATTTAGTTCCAGGTTTTGCCTTTTATCTTGTTGTGGGAATCTTGTTTTAATTCCAGGTAATATGTATCAGAAGTAAATATCCACTTTAACATAAGAACGTGCCCAAGTTACAGGTATTTTTTTATTACTACATTATATAGTCTTTTGTGGTGTTTTTCTTATGATATTATGGTTGATGTTTATCATAGAACTGATCCAATTTATAGTTAATTTTATTTAGCAAAATACCAATTCAATATATTCATATTATTATGTATCTTATTTTAAAATCAAATTTCTATACATTAGAATTTTAGCACTAATTTTTAATAAAACATTTTTATTTACGGAATTGAAAAAGATTTAAATGAATAAAATTGTAGATTGTATTGCATTACAAATGTCTCAATAATGCTACTTAAAGTTATTTAAAGTTATAACGTTATTTAAAGTTATAACGTTATTTAAAGTTAAATCATACTTTTATTTTGTGAACTTCACATGTCTTGTAGGCATTACCTAATAGTGGATATAATTAACAAGTAGTCTATATAATGTATTTAAGTGTTTCCGATAAAATCATTGCGCGAACATAAGATTGTTTATTATGATTGAGCTTAAAATGACTAAAAGTATATTATTTTTGTTACTTGCAGATTTCTTTTTAGTTAGTTTTAGAGATGATTTTTATAGTAAAGATAATTTTGAGATATTTTTTATTCATACGCTAAATATTCGGAAAAAATGCAAATAACAACGTCTTACTTATTTCTTATTTTTAAAAAACAAAATCTATATAATTTCTTAAATTTTCTGTGTTATGAAACCGTTGCAAAATATGTTCGTTACTGTAACGGACATAACTGTAATAGTTATCATCACGTAATTCTACATATCAACTATTAGCAATGAAAAAAATAAGTTAAAACAACTACTTAGTCTGAAGTAAATAAAAACAATTGTATAAATAACAATATATTAATGTAACTAAATAAATCAATATATTAAAGAAACACACGAAAGTAAAATCATCAATAATTTTAATTAAAAAATAATAATGAATAATAATATATAATAATTAATAAATAATAATCAATTGATAATAATAAATAAATAAAAATACATGAACAAAGATCGAGCCACAGGCAGTTGTTTTTTAGATTTTGTATGCATATCTAAGTTCCAAGAACAATGATCTATTTTGGAACTTTTACAAAAGATATTATTTAATTTAACTGGAATCTCTGGTAATATTTATCAGGAAAGTACTACCAGAAATTATACAATATATCAACAATTAAACACCTAAAAATAAATAAAAAATATTAACTACTCTAAGGTTAATATTTAAAATTTTATGAATAAAACTATAGAAATGTAAATAAACAAATTAAAGAAACACATTAAACTAGAAAAATCATAAATAAATGTAAAAATCATAAATTAATAAGAATAATAAATCATTAACAAAAAATAAATGAAAATATAACAGATACAGAAAGATGCTTTTAAGATTTTATCAAAAATATCAAGATCCGAGAACATGTGTAAAAATCGACTAAAATTCTGTCGACTATTGATTAATCTCTGAAAGAATTGTTTAATAAGCAACACTTTTAGGAAACTAACTGGTTTTATATATTAATAAATTGTTCAATTAAATTAAATTAATAAAATTTGCTCTTAAGGTCAAATAAAAAAATTTGCAAATTGAGATGAAATAAATAAAAATTAATATACATAAATAAGAGTACAAAACCAATAAATAAACCAAGAACGATAAATTATTAAGAAAAAGAACAAATAATTATATATTAACATAAAAAAATCATTTGTTTTATTAATAACAATAACACAATTTCATCACATGATGCAAACATTAGAACTTAGCAGTTGATATAAAAGTCAACTTTTGAAACCCCCAAAATCTAAGGAATACCAGAGAACATACGAAACTCCGGCAATAAAGATCGTGAAATATCGAAGCATTATAATTAATGAAATAGATCTAAATAACTCTGTGTCAACTTATTCTTTTTAAATGCTTTTTTAAAAACAAGTTTTACATGAGCAATTTTGCATTTTCTCCTTTCTCTCCTTCACTTATAATGTTTTCTTTAGAAACAGTACTTTAAATTACTTTCAGAAAAGAATAAGAACAGTTTAAAAAAATTTTCATATAATGTATGGAGTATTTTAAAGATATGAAAAATATTAAAATATTTGGAGTATTTTAAAAAAATATAACACATTTAAAACTTATCTTAAAGCTGCAAAAATAAAGATTTCAGAATGTCGGCTTCAATAACAGTGTCGCTACACGAAAACCGTTAAACAATGCATCTTTATTTGCCGATTATTACAAGGAATCCAAAGAATTTGAAATTCCACACTTTAAATATTTTGCAATGACATTTGAATCCCAATTTTGTCACGAGCCTACTATCATTCAATGACAAATATTTCGTTCACACAGATCAATGTAAAATATTTCAAACTTTAGAAACTTTTGTAGACTTACCAATATATTTTTATATAAGTTTTTTTTTTAATTTTGGAAATTTTTATACTTGTTGCTTTCATCCGTCGACATACATTCCCGATACACCAGAAAAATGTCTCGTAATCAAAAATAGGAGATTGATAGATATATCGTATTTCTGAAGCCAAACTATACATAAACTAATCTGAAAATTTTCGAAATTATAAAGTCTTTTGTAAATTATAAATTTGGGCAAACAGTATTCGATTTATTAACGGTAGTTCCTTGTTTCATTCTAGTTACTGATAGGTATGACTTTACTAACTGGTTCACTGAATGAGAAGCCTTTAAATTTTAATTTGATGAAACATCACAATTTTAAAAATATAGAATGCATAATAATATAGAATTGAGTAATGCTACATAGAAAAAAAAAACAGTTTAAATATTCCACTTTGGTTTGATAGGGCAGAGGAGTAGAAGTTGAAGTTGTTGTTTTCGTTCTTCTTACGTGATCATCTCTCTTCAGAGTTAGGGTTGAGATTCTCCTAGTAGAAAAATATCGTTTGGTTTCTTTGACTTCAAAATTATGTCGTAAAAATTAGAATATTAGAGTTAAGTTACTTATTTATCTATTTATTCTTCTTTTTCTTCTTCTTATTTTAGTATTAAGCAAAATTTACTTCCCTTGCATTTTGGCTCATTAGCTTTTAAGGTGTGTTGGCTTTTTAGCCGTTCTATATAACATTAGAATATCTAAGATTTATTTGATTATTTGGCAGTCTAAATTTCTTGTGTTGGTACACATCATGTGTATATTTCTATTATCTCTTTTTCTATTCTTATAACTTCCTCTTAATATTTTTCTTTTTGGGAGAATTCTCAGATCTGCTTCGAAATTGATGTTTGCGTGAGATACATGGTTTCAACAATTTTTATCTATCTACTCTTCGGGGGGTTGCCACAAAGTCAACACCTGGAATGAAAAAAGCAGAGTGTGGCAGCCCCTTTGGGGAACTATTTTGACTGCTAACACACTAAAAGTGAACACATTATGTTTTAAATTAATACAAATATTAACGATGCTTGAAATTTATTATAAGTTTAAATAAATGTCTTTTTTTGTTTATACTGGTCAACAATTTATGGTACCTCTAAAATTTGTGCTACTGAATTTCTATTTCAATGATCTGAAATTTTTGTTTTTAAATATATTGAGATTACAAGAAAATGGATTTCTTTTGCTCGGGACAAAGTAGATAAAATTTAAAGTTATATTGAATATTGTTTTTAATAGAATAGTAGAATTTATTTTAAATAATCTAATGGCGTAAAATACTTCTTGCCTGTGAGGAATATTTTAATATTCCTAAAAAGATTCTCTTCACACAATTGATTTTTTAATATCTCCAATTAATTCGTGGCAATTTCTTTATTCCAATATCTTACACTTCTGTTATTGTTGTTTTTAGTGTTTTAGCAGTCAAAATAATATAACCTCGCCTCCTCGCATGGCGTTCCCTGGGCAACATTGTAATTACAGAAAAGGTGATAAAAAGCAACAGGAGAAATCATTTTAAAAATTTGATTATGTTTTTAGAAATTATTTAAATGAATTAATAAATGCCAAATATAATTTCAAAATTTAAGCAAATGTTAATTTAAGGAAAAACCTAAATTAATTATAATTATCGTAAATGATTTTAGAATTAATAATCAGTATAAAATATTTTATGCAATCTATTATACAATTCTACAACTCTTTACTAAAATAAATAAATTATTAATACGATTTTTTCTCATAAAGATTTAATTTAGTTTTTATATGATTTTATAAATTTTGTTTAAATATTCGAGAAAAAAAATTTTTAAAATCTAAAGAAAACGAGATTGTATTTAATGATTTTTAAAGAATTCAAATAATCTTTGTATTAAAAACACTAGTAGACTTTAAAATTTTATTATCATTTTTTAATTATTAGGAACAAAGAAAGGCCAATTTTAATAATTTTAAAAGACTTAAATTTATTTGTATTAAAATAATAAAATAGACATTTTTAGAAATTGTTTAATTTTTGCAAATATTTTTTTAAAACTGTGAAACTTATATAAGCTCGATTCCTGTTTACTGTAACCTGAAATAAGTATTTTGATACTTTTGTAGTTAAAAGATTCCAAAGAACTTCCTGTTGTTTTTTAGTCTACTTTCAAATAAAGAACAAAGCGATGCAGTTCTTTTTGATTACAGTGGCTAAGAGGTTAAGTGACTAAAGTGGAAAAAATATGTTTTATTTTGGAAAACAAAAATCTTTTTTTACGTATAAGTAACGATAAAACAAATATATTTTTAAATTTTCTTAAAAGAACATATTACTTATAATTAAACTTTACTTTTAGATCAGCTGCGATAATATGTGATTATAAGAAACCAAAACACTACTATACTTTTCTACTTTTTATAATTTTTTACGTTTGAAACACCACTAGTTTAATTTGTCATTTATGAATGTTAAAAAAAGATTCTTAAAAAAGAAAGGTAAAGGGTAATTATAATTCAACCATTATTTTTGAAATAAATCTTTAATGTTGTTGTTTTGCTCTTCTTGTAATTTTATGTTTTGCATTATTAATTTGCTCTTTATTTGTAATTTTTTTTTCTTTAAGAAAAACCTATAAAACGAGTAACTATGATTTTTTCGGAGGGGATGAGTATTAAAGAATGATTCCTAAAAATAAAAAGAGTAATTATATTTAGATCGTTATTTTTGAAAATAAATCTTTTATTATATTGTTTGTTTCGCTTTTTTTTAATTTTTGTCTTTTGCATTGTGATTTGATCTTTAGTAATTTTTTATGAGAAAAGTAATTCAGATGATACGAGTAAATGGGATTTTTATTATCTTACTTATCAGTATGAGAAACATTTTTAATTAAACATTCCTTTTTAGGAGGGGTTTGAATTTATTAACCATAAAGACTGAAATAGATTTCGAGCGATCATTAATTTGCAAAATGGCCACACGTTAGGCACATCAATCTTAGAAAATGTTTAGCAATTTCAGCATAGTTTTTGTAAAGTTATGTATGTAATTTTATATGATATATCTCTTCCATATTCGGTCTTGTTTATCTGTCGATGAATAATGCGGGAGTCATTGAATATTGATACGTTATTGCATGAATTCTCAATTGAAGAATTTGGATAACTGAAATTTGAACGTCTATTTTCATGCGTACGACAAGTTTTCTTGCTCACTCTAAAGTTGAGTCTTTTACATCTTTTTTTCTTGGTAAAATTTTAAGCACCTCATGAATTTTTAGCATGGAATTATTAATGTATCAGAATTGCTGAAGGTGGTTTACGTCGTGGGAAATATTTTTTCCTGAATATAAAAGCACATAAAGAAATTCAACAGAATACGTAAAATAATTTATAATATATATATAATTATAATATGAATTATCTTAATACGTAAATGAAGTACCATGCAAATAAGTTGGATGTTTAAATTCAATTTTTATTTCGTAAAAATCGAAGTAAAAACTCATTGCTGCATCTTCTTAAAACTGTACGAACAAAATACTGATTTAATAACACATTCATTGACGAAAAAACTATATTAAACATAAAATACTTTCTTACAATCATGACATCAGGTCTTATTAATGTTCCTATCAGTGAGATCAGGAGCTCATCTCGTTATTGCCAAACAAGCAAGATTTAAAAAGCAAGATCTTAAAAAAAATTACGTTTCATTTTTTTAAGAATTTTAACAAATTTTTCTTTCAAATTGTAAAAAAGTTGTTCGAATTATTTCTTTTTTAAATTTAAACATGTTTAAAGGTCTATCAGTTTCTAGATTAAAATGTTTAAAAAGTCTTCTGAAATTTTGGAAGCAAGCATTATAAAAAACAGGATGAAACATTTTTATGCAATAAATAATTATTACTAAAACAGTTTTGGAGAATGAGAATACTGGACTAAGGGACTGTTTACAAGAGTATGATGCATAGTGCACAAAATAAAAACGCAAACGATCTTAATAATTTTTTCTTTAAAGATCGAGATTTTGTACGCCAGAGTTCATTCTTAATCATTCGAGAGCCATACTTAATCTACTTATTGATTAGTGCAGACGAAATAGAGAATATATTCTTATCATTCGGGATGGAAGTAACGTAAGCAAATTGTAAGAATTCAGTTGCTTACTTCCAGAAAACTATACTTTGAAGAACTGTTCATCGCAAAAACTATTTTTTCGATTTCTACGTTATTCTTATGTGATCGAATCCTTTGCAATGTAGAAAGGAATTTTTCATATCTCTATTTTATATATTTTTTATAAAGGTTCAAAACTTCATTTACTTCGAAGAAACAACGATTCCCTATTTTATTTCTAAATTTTTGTAAATTTTGATTTGAAAAGTATTTTCACAATAACTATACTTTCTTATTCCCGCTACTTGCTACTTATGACTGCGACATTGATCTCCTCACGCTGTTGCTACTCAGTCTCGATCACACATAACGTACAACGTATTCACTGGATTACTAAAGGCTACATAGGAGCCACCGGGACAGTGAACTTAATACAGCTCTCACGACCAGCACTCAAAAAGTGCGGTGATCTTAATACAGCTCTTCTGACTTCTCACAAAACAACAATGAATCAACTAGTAGTATCGAATTCTATCACATATAAAATTATAGTGGGGGAGTACTGTAGTGTGTCTATCACTACAAAATTATAATTCCAATTCACTAGTATATAAGACATGCTAACTCAACTCTATGGGGGGAACTTTTTCATAGATGAAGATTGACATGGTCGTTAACTACCCACCCCCAACGAGTTGATTCTATCAATCGTTTCTCAATTTTTCTTTCTTTCCTCCAAAAACCAAACATGTTTTGATGTTTTCGGTCTTTTTTCATTAATGATTTAAATATCTTTTCCGTTATGCTTAAATATTAATTGTGTTCTTTTTTCTTTTTTCGGTCTTCATTCCGCACATATATTCTATAATCAAAAAGGTCCCAGTGAAACATAATACCAAAATAAATATACCTATAAAAAGTACGATTCACTACAAAATGAAGAAAACGGTGATCGCAGGTTACCCTTTGGCAAAATGGTTGTTGTCTAAACTTTATTGTGTTTTCATCTTGGACATCTTCAACTGTTTATCCTGAACTGCTCGGTACACAATTTCGCAGACATATTTAAATGCAGCTCAGACACATTCTGTGTAAATTCTTTTGATGACTGAAGAAACATTGAACAGCCAATCGAGATCAATATTAACATTTTCGATAGGTACAATGGTGTTTGATGGAGATTGTAAACTGCATCATACACCCCTTTTGGATTCACAACTCATATATGAAATATAATTTGAAAGCAAGGTTTTTTTTTTTTTAAATTTTACATGAATAGTGAATGAATCATTTATATTGCGTGGAAGGCAGTCTACGGTCTTGCGCAAGTTATTGGGTACGTTGACATTGGATCCTTTTATTTCTAACTGGTGATCAACACCAGCATGAAGTGGTTCGGATAGTACCTATTCGCTCCTCGGGAGAGTTCAATTCTTTCAACCACTTTGGTACTTTTGTGAGGGAGGGGCTTCATACTTGCGTTTACGAACGAAATCCTTTCGTTTTTCCGTTTGTGTGTAAGGCTTAAGGAATTCCCACTTACGTTCTTTGGCTTTTTTAGCCCCGGTAAGTTTAGGGCTTGGCATCGTTTTTTTTTCTTGCTTCAACTCTAAATTTTGAGACCGTGTCAGTCAGTTTGGACCCTCTTTATGCGTGATATTCACCTGAATTAGAATTAAAAACGATCCAGATTGAGATGTAGGTCAGAATTTCTGATTCTTAATTATAACAATAAAAACAAAAATATCGTTCAAATGATGAAATTCTCTTTTATTCGAAACTCACGAAGCATTTGTGGGATATTTGTAGTCCCATGTCTTATAAATAAACTCACCAACATAATGCATAACAAAATTAATAGTGAAAAAAGTAGAATTCCAAAAGCAATTATCAAACAGCAACGGTCGCCATAGCAGCGCATGCACACTGTTTACTATTACTCTTGATTATTGTAGTTGAAAAGTGAGGACGCCATGAAATCCAAACCAAGTCCCATTTTGCTAATGGGTTATAAAATTAATGAAACAAGAATAATAAATGTATTTATTGCATCTTGTTGAGATAAATGCCAGAAATGAGAGATTAACTGAATAGAGCATATATTTGTGTCGTTGCTTTTTTAAAATAAATATCTTTAAAACTCGATATTTGTGATTATTTTTTGTTTCTTGCAAGTATTATTATAAAAAAGGAAACTACGATGAGAAGGGAGTTACCAAATTTGAAGAGAAATAATTTTCCTGTCATAAAAGATCGATACATTATTATATTATCTGTGGAGTAAGCATGTACTTAATTAGAGTTGGTCTAATAAATTTAATTTGTATTGTATAACTATCAAGTTAATGAATCCTTGAGAAAACACGTTAAATTATCGATCAAGGGTGTTTAATTACACTATTTAAGGGAAACAATTATTTAATTTTTATATTTATCTCCACAAAGAAAAACTTGGCCGAAGTTTAGCTTATTTTTCAACTTGTCGGTTTGTTGTATGTATAGATAGATGAACTGTAATCAAATTTAATTAGTGTTAATACATGTGTACTTTAATATTGCGTGGCAGATTCAATCCTAGGGCACTGGGCCCATGTCCAAGAGTTCGTGGGTTCGATCCCCGCCGGCCGAAGACCCCCCGTGTTGTAAATGGTGACTGATGCACGTTAAATCTGTCGAGTCGCATAGTCCTCCATGTTCCCTTAACAAATCAATACATCTGGGGGTACTGATTCAAGAGTTTTCTTGTCATCTGGATTGGTTCAAAATTACTAGACTACGGAGTTAAACATTAGTAACCGTAAACCCAAATTTGGGTCGGCAACAAGGATATATATTTAAAAAAAAGAAGATCCTAATACTTAGAGCCGCGATGACTCAGGGGATAGAGCATTCGCCTTCCAATTATGTGAGCTGGGTTCGAATCTCAGCGATAACTGGTCAATACAAATTCTGCATCCGGCTTGCACCTACCACAGTGCTAACATAAAAATATCCTCAGTGGTAGCTAGATCGTGGGTTAGAGTCCCCTTGCCGTCTGGCTAACCGTAGAAAGTTGTGGAAGGTTTTAGTGGTTTTCCTCTCCATGTAACGCAAATGCGGGTTAATACAATAAAAAAGTCCTCCACGAAGTCAAATTTCTCCTCTAGTAATACTTGATCCAGGAGTTCCCTTGTCTTCTGGATTGGGTTCAAAATTACACGGCTCCGGAATTGAACATTACAAGCCGTAAACTCAAAATTTGGGTAGTCTGTTCAACGAAGGTTATAAAATAAAATAATATCACATAGTCGTTGCTGTGATGACTCAGGGGATAGAGCGCCCGCCAACCAATGAAGTGAACCAGGTTCGAATCCCAGCAATGGCTGATCGATACTAATTCCGAGCCCGGATCGTACCAATCACAGTGCTGACGTAAAATATCCTCAGTGGTAGACGGATCATAGGTTTGAGTCCCATTGCCATCGGGAGAACCGTGGGAAGCTTTCGTGGTTTTCCTCTCCTTGTAACGCAAATGCGAATTAGTACAATCAAAAAGTCCTCCACGAAGGAAAATTTCTCCTAATACTTAATCCAGGAGTTCCTTTGTCTTCTGGATTGGGTTCAAAATTACAAGCCAATGGAGTTGAACAACAATAGTAGTATACTCAAAAATTGGGTCAACTGTTCAACGACGGTTATAAAATCACATAGTCGCTTTGGTAAATATCCGAAGTATGTACTAGATCTAGTAAAGTGCCACTGTCCGGTATACATTTAACCAGTACTCCGAACTCTCCTAATCTATCCTCTGCAGATACTAAAATATCGAATCAATATAATAATATCAACGAATAAATTAATATCAAATCGGATATAACAAAGATTTCTGACATTCACCAAAGCGACTACATGATTGTTGACATTCACCGGTAAAAGTCGACATTCTCTTGATTTTGGTGATTCACGGTAGCATATGCACTTCTCTAATTAGTTTGACCAAATTAGAATTACTTTTAAAACCAACTTTTCCTATTTCCCTCAGTGTTAATAACAGAGGTCATGCTTCTGTAGAGATCAAATTTATCTTCCAATAAATTTCCTGCATAACTCGGCATTATCTATAAAATGTATGATATTCATCAAAATACATTGAAAGAGGATTTTAAGTGAGAGGCCGTAATTCAAATTACAGTTTATAATGTATTTCCGAAGATCGTAATTTAGAGCATTTGAGATTATAAATATTTCTCCTACTTCTAATAATGAATGCCATTCTATTGAGGGAACTATCATATTTTATTCAAACATATTGAGTGCTTCAGCATTGTTTTGAAATGCATTCCAACTTTCCAGTTCTTAACAATATCAACTTTAATAAAAAAATGAAAAATAGTTAAATGAAGAAACCCATTTGGCCAGTAATGAGTAATTAAATTTAAAATTTTTTCTATCCTTAAATAAATCACATGAAGCGCAACGTTTCAAAAGTTGGAGGTAGTCTTGATAATGAAAGAGACTTATTGTGAAAGTGATGCACCCTTTGCGCATTTTTGGTTCAAAACGAGACAAAAATGTAATATTTCTTTCTCAGTAAGCATGTTTATTTAAGGCTAGAGTGAATTCCTAAAATAGTGAGAAATCTCTCGCAAAATCGATTTTCTAATTTGGCAATTTTATATTAATTAAATTATATAAATTAGCATATCAATTATTAAAATCATAAGAATTTTTGAAACATTTGACAATAGTGTTACATTTCTTTTTTATTACAAAACAAAAATTTTGCATCGAACTGGAATTAGAAATAGTTCCATGTAATTTTGATGACTATTCTATGAAACTTTTTTGACACACTCTCTAGATCAATGAAAAAAAACTTGTGGAGAAAAAGTTTCAAAATAAGGTGCCACAACATATTTATAGTCATTTCAGTATTCCAAAACGTTCATAGAGGGACGATTTTCATCTTCTTTTTTTCCGAAGCTTGCTTTTTCTTCTCTGTATGGAAATTAGTAGAAAAATGTGTAAATTTTTTCCCTACAATTTCAAGAGAAATGTAAATAGAGTTGAAATAAAAAATAATCTTTAAATATAACGCAAAAAGTTTAGCGCAAGGAGTTTATTTAAACTTCAAAATGAATCGAAATTTTTTTTGAAAAATTTAAATTTTTCCTGTCATAGCATGAATTATGTATATTATGTAATTATGTTATGTATTTTGTTTATGTTCTCTCCCTGAATATATGCAATCACTGCAAGTCACAGTATGTAACATTATTTCTTTAAGAAAAACTTATTAAGAGTCCACTGTAGCCTTAAAAATATAACTTATTTGGTTGTTTTATTCACTTGAGTTTTGTGGTTTAATACGCTTGTGCTAGAAAGTGTTCAAAATTTCTGTTGGTGATGATTTAGTTTTTAGCGTTTTTTTATGATGGATGATAACTTTGTTTATAGCGCTGTTTCAAGATGTGATAATTCTATTTATAGCACCATTTTTGTAAGGGATAATTCCATTTATTAATTCTGCTTCAATAATGATAAGTTTATGTATAGTGCTGCTTCAATAAGTGATCATTCTACTTAACGCTCTGCTTCAATAAGTGATAACTCTATAACGCTGTTTCAATAAGTGACAATTCTATTTATAGCGCTGTTCTAATAAGTGATAATTCTATTTTTAACACTGTTTCGATAGGTGATAATTCTGTATTCAACTATCTGAAAGTAATTTTCACGAGACACTGAGTTAATCCAAATATTATTTTGAATAGTTTAACAAATATTTTTATACATAAATTTTAAGAAACTGAAATGTGTTTCTTACACGAAAAGTTAATTTAAGCGGATCAAAAATTACAATAAAAATCTCCTGCGTGTAAATTAAAGTAATTAATAGATTCAGGCAAATTTGGCGAGCCTGTTAATTTCGCTCAAAAAATAACAACTCATTATTGTTAATTCTAAATCCTCATGTAACAATATTTACCAGCAATGTTCATTTATCATCCCTTCTTAATGCATTCTCCAATATTTTTACGTTTTACAGCATTACAGAGCATTTTATACAGTATTATTTATTAGACAGCATTTTTAATAGAGATATTTAGTTAAAGTTTCTCAATTTTTAAACGGAAAAAAATAAATTTACTTTTATTATGTATGCATTGTATGTAAAACTATGTTTAGTCAACACGATGAATAAAAGATGATGAAAAATGATGAATAAAAGATAACATGAATGAAAGATATATGATTAGAAACTTTAAAAAAACAATATTAAGTCTTAATTTTTTGCCCTTTTGCCGAATTATCTCTTCTTTGATCATATTTAAAGACTTTTTATACCAAACAAAACTAAATAATAATTTTTAAAAGAAGTTTTTTTAACGAAGTTGTAATGGTAAATGAGCTATGAACCAAATCTATGAACCAAACTTACGTAAATTTTACCACAAAAAAAACTTGAAAAATTTTTAGTTTTTATGTAACAATATGTTTATTATCAAGAAAAAGAAATGTTTGCGAAATCATTGTGAAGGTCTGTGACTGGAGCGAGCCGCAACCTCCGAGAAAGGGTTATAAGCGAGCAGGGGGCGGTACCCCTTGTTAATTGGGTATTGTAAAGCGGTATTGTAAAGAACAACTTGAAACTCTGTCAAATTGTGTTTTTGATTTGCTCCATTTATATGTTATTAAGTGATACATCTTTTTTGTTTTGTATGCATTTTTTCAATTCTCTTTTTGCATCTTTATCGATACAGCACAGAAAAATGTAACTCTTTGCGCGACAAAATGTTTTAATTAAAAAAATATATCTGCAAGAAAAACTAAGAAAATTGTAGTCAGATTAAGCGCATTCATACCGATTTGATTTATCTTTACATTTTTCAAAATAAGGGGTTGATGAAAAACAATGTAGTTCAAGAATTGAAAACTATTAAAAAACTAGTGAATCATAATATTGTCAAAAATAAGAAAGATAGCTTTTACCCCTCCGTTCCTGAAAGGTATCGTACACATACACACGCACACACAAACACACAAAAGAAAGCGGACCACCTTGAATAACTTTTGATCTAATGATCGGATCTTCACGTTCTAGGACTCAATCTTAGAAGTTTGAAATGATGAGCTCAAATATATAAATTAATCAGTACAGACGATATTTAGGCCTTTTTTTGGAAAAATATTTTTTTTTTAAAAATTTAAATTTCTGAATTTTTTTTAATATGTCTGATAATGAACTGTACTAAAATTTAACACTTTCTAAAGTGCATTAAAAAATTTTTATCCCCTTGTAGTTGTATCGGTCTTTTTGTTGGCTTTGCATTTTAAGTGTTTCTATAATTCAGCTTTACCACTTGGTATAACGTATGATAATAAACATATGATATAATGGTAAACATGATTGAGTCTCTATCACTTTTTCGGTCAATGTATGATTTACAAGAGCTCTGAAATTTCTCATATAAAATAGTGTCCTTGCGTGCGTTATAAAATTTTACATTGATAGATATAATGGCATTGATATACACAAAAATTCTTATCTATTCTAATGAATATAAGAAAACATGCTTGTACATTTTAAAATACCCTCATTATACATTTTAGATGTACTCTCTGTATAAATAAAAGAATAATTATCAACTTAGATATATCGAGGAAAAATTTATATTCTTAAATATTTTTCCTCGCTAAATTTTAGATGGTTTCATTTATTTTTTCGATAAATATGATAAAAGTTATAAAAGAAAAAAACTTGTTTCCAAATATTTATAAAATATTTTCGAGTCTATCTAAGCTATAAGTTAATTTTTGTTTACAATGCCATTCTGTAATAATGTTAGCACAATGACGTCATCTTGTTCTAAAATTATTGAATTAATCATTTGATCTTGCATAATACCAATTCTTGAAAAAACAAAACAAGATGATGAACTTTCTGAAAAAACTGTGAGTTTTATAATTTTTATTTAGATTTTTTATTGATAATTAAGGTAATAACGATTATAATATATTACTTTACTTCAAAGTTGATTCTTGAAGTTAATATGCATCATATATTAAATACTAACGAAGTCCTATTTCTTAAACAATTCTCGTTAGGAATAAATTAATCATATATTGTGAGTAGATTTTAAACAATCTTTGGACCAAAAATGCTTACTTCCTATAAATAATATTCTTATAAAAATGCAATATGAAACGCATCTATTTCATACAAATAATGCAATATGCAACTCAAAATATAATGTATGCACGTATGCAATTGTACTACCCATTCTGGTACTAGTGTAGCTGTATTAATATTTTCTATCACAAAAACTTGGAATGTAGATAAAAGTTTGTAAAGAAATTCATTGAAACATTATGGAAAATTCTTTAAAGAAATGAACAATGCTTTGCAAACTCTAATAAGAAAACATCTTCTTTTTGAAATTTACAAATGAATTATTCTATGTTAAGGATTTGTTAATATCGGAAAATTAAATTGTGTAGAAAAAAAAGCAGTACATTTCCTTTTCCGAATACTTTAAAAAATTTTAATCAAGGTTAATCAAATCGCTTTTGTTAAGCCTAACTTCTTTTATAGTTCTGTGCAAGAATATCAAGTATAACATCTTTCATGTTTACAATTAATGGGAAGCAGGAAAATATTTCTTAATAACGACCATCTTAAGTTATTTTTAGCTTTAAAGAGTTCTTACAAACATTATCGTAAATATTTCGAGTGAATTTTCTTTCTTCACACAAATAAAATACAACGCTTCACTTTACATAGTACTTTTTCTTGCATGCATCGATAAATCTTGATGTCTTCATTAAAATTCATTTTCTTTTAGTAAATAAATTAAAAATATTATTTTACGTTATTGTTAGATTTTAGATAGAAAAAAAATATATTGCGATTGGAAATTTCTTATAATAGTAAAACCTCAAAAGAACTTTGTATCTATGAACCGGTGAATGTCAATGACTTTCACCGGTGAATGTCAATAATCACATAGTCGCTTTGGTGAATGTCCGAAATATTTGTTATATACGATTTGATATAAATTTATTTCCTGATATTATTATATTTATTCGATATTTTATTACCTTCTAAGGATAGATTAGGAGAAAAATCAGTGTTTGGTGTTATGTATACCGGGCAGTGGCACTTAACTAGACCTAATTCGAACATTTACCAAAGCGTCTTTGTGATTGTCAGCTTTCACCGGTGCAAGTCAACAACCACCAATTTTTTTCATTCACAATAACATCTATAATTACTAAAAAGAACTGCATTTTTTTGTTGAAAAAAGAATGTAGACTAGAATGTTTCTTGAATAAGGCATTTAAAAATGGAATTTTTACTGTGCATTAAATCTTCCATTTTCCTACTATTATTACTATCTCGATTTCTTGTTATTTTAAAATCTCACTTTTTCATTTCAAAGTCGTTTCATCTATTTTCTCCAAAAAAACATAAAAAAATCGACCAAAATGAGAGGGGTACCCCTATCGCAAATTTTTGCATTGAGTTTTTAAACATTTATAATTTTCTGGTAATAGTTTAACAGTAGAAGATTTTAGTAAGTACAAAAGAGTCGATCCAATTTCAATTTTAACTGCTACCTCTTTTCCGCATCTTAATATTTATTGGAGTTCATATATCTCAAACCTTCTTTTTTCTACATTACTTGAAGCTTATCAATCTTCAATTATTCAATCTCTAAAGCTAAGGACTGAGACTCCGAAACTGGTGATTGACAGAAAAGCATCGAATTTGTTAAAGTTCCTTTAGATTTATATGCAATAGAAACATCATTAGTCTAATATGCTTATCCAATATTTTTTTTAATCTGAAATCAACAGGCACAAAATATTGAATAGTAGCCGTTTCTTTATAGTATACAGACATTTTTGTTCTTTGATATTTTTTAAAAATCTTAAAAGCAAGGGATCTTTCAAAAATCTTTCTTTTTTTGACGCTCATTACAAGTTAGTGAAGAAAAATGTTGCAACGTAACAGTCCATTTTTACGCTAAGTGCACTTGTTTCACAAGATCTTTCAAAATTACTTGGCGAATAAAATTTCTCTGCGAAAAAATATATTCTCCAAATTCTCTTCTATATAAAACGTAAATCCATAAAATTATCGATTAAAATGATTTATTAATAAAAAAACAGAAGAAAAAGAAAAGAAGAATATTCTTTTACCGGGAAAAATAAAAAAGACATTGCTTAAGCGACAAACGCTTGAATCGAAGCTACAGTTTTAAATTAAACTTGCCATTTCGCAGTAAAGATTTATTTGGAATTTTGAATGCACAAATAATTTAAAGACTTTAGAAGCCAATTTGGGGAGATTTTTACATTTAAATAAAAAACTCATTAAACTCATTGGGAAAATCGTGACATTCGTCGAATCCGAAAAAACTCAGTCTCGGCACGTGAAGTCGCTTACTGGTGTGCAATTAAATCTGATTTAAATCACACGGTTTGGCATAATCACATGACTTCTTTTGGAGTTGAAAGTACCAAATCATCAAAATGAATACAAAAATATCAATTTGTGAAAATTTTCATGGAACCAAACAATTTAAGGTTGGTGTAAATATCAAACTTACGTGAGTAAAAATAAGATTTTCCAAAACTCCGTAAGTTCAAAACTTTAACTACGAAATCAAAACATTTAACGATTCAAGAGTCTTTGCTCTACGTAAAACTGCGAAGTTTGGTAGATTATAGATTTTGATGAATTCAGCGATAAAAAATGCAGCTTATTATTATTTAAAAATATGATTTAACTTCTATTGACTAAATTGTATAGTTTAAATAAATATAATTTGTAATTTTGAAATAAGAAAATATATCTCATTTCTTATGGAATTTGCATATGGAACTAAACCATGACAATTAGACAACCATAATGTTTTCGCATCCACACATTTTTCACATATTTGAAAACGAAGAATCATAAAGGTACTCAGCTCAATATTAAAATAATGTTCAAAATAATATTTTTAACGGGTAGACATCAGTATTTTTTAGCATCTTTCTACTAATTTCTTTATAATGACGTCATGTTAAGGAAGCAATAAACAACTAAACTCTGTGTTCGATAAATTTCTTTGATATTGAAAATTTGAATAATCTCAAAAGATTTTCATTTTGAGAAGAATTCTAGTCCTTAATTTGAATCAGTCATGTTTAAGTGGATGAAGAAAGCTGTGTGAGTACATATTGAAATTTTATTAAAATTTAGAAATTTTATTTTAAAAGTTTCAGAAGATTTTTTGATATTTTTCGATTAATAAGGGTGCAATCAAAAAGCCGTCAAAAATTGATCACAACATAATTTATTTCATTGCATTTATTTTTAACGTCTAAAAGTATAATAAAATTTAATTTAAAAAAACTAGTTAAATTGTCTTGCTCCCGGCTAACTGAAAAGTACCAATTTTTTCTCGGTTCCGTATTAGGTATTAACAATGATTCGAAGAAATCTTAGCTCAATGAAAAGGTATATTAAAAGCTAATTAAAAATAATGTTAAACATTAAATAGAAAAATCTGTGCTGTTACTTTAAATCAAAATGATAATTTATCCGCTGTGATGCACATAGAAATTCTGTTTTATTTAGTTTATAAGTTGTTTATTGTATTGTATTTGCTTAGATTTTTTTAATACATGAAATGCATCATTGTAAAACGCATGTTTAATCTGACGTGGAAGTTACGAATCAAAAAATGAAGAAAATTTGAAAAAGTCCGACAATATGCGTATATTAAGTGTAAAGAAATCCTATGATTTCCCTTTGATTATTCAAAAAAAGTTTTTAGGTTTTTATTTGAACATATCGGATTTTACTGTAATTAAAGGTTCATGCATCTTACGCATTTTTTTGTTATTTAATTTTTATGTTCTTTTATAATACTTGATGAGTAGAGACAATTTTTATGCAGAAACGTAATAACTTAATAATATTTAACTTAATAATTCGATTTTTGAAAAAAATAAGTTGAAATAATAAATTACTTGCGCTTTGGAAGTATTGCCAACTACGTGTCTATGCTTCAAATATGTTAGTACCAAATAATAAAATGTAAAATGTTCATATTTATGAAAGACGACTACGAACCTGGTGTAAAACTCATTTTTATTTTTTTGCCTATAGTATTTAAAAATTCCGTAAATGACAATGTTCTGATCATTCACCATTTTGTCTTTAAATTTCCATATTTTACTTTATTTTATAACCGACGTTGAACAGCTGACCCAATTTTTTGGGTTTACGACAACCAATGTTCGACTCCGTAGTTCTTTCACCCATTTTAAACTCCATCAACACCAAGGTTTAACTTGTAATTTTAAATCCAGTCCAGAGAACAAAGGGACTTCAGGATCCAGTATATTGAGAAATTTTTTTCCTTGGAGGACTTTTTGATGGAACAAACCCGCATTTGCCTTACACGGAGAGGAAAACCACGAAAACCTCCAACGATTAGCCTGACTGCAATTGGACTCCAACACACACTGTGAACGGTGAAAGCCGGATGCGGTATTCATATTGATCAGTCATAGATGGGGATTCGAACCCGGATCACCTCATTGGAAGACGAACGCTCTGTCCCCTGAGCCATCACGGATCAACATTTCCATGTTCCTAATATTGCAGCTGCTTATAAGATCCTGATATTTGTTTAAAGAGTATCAAATAAAGTTTATCATGGTTATATTGTTCCAATCTATCGCTTAAAAGAACTTTGGCTTAGACGCCTTACAATTACTGAAAGAAAAATAATTACAGAATTCACTCAAAATCCGAAAGTGACGAGTTTTAGAAAAGCATTGATTAAGAATTATTTATTTTTTTATCTTTCTTCTTTCTGTATCTCCCACACAACCTCATGTTTTCTTCATGACAGCCTAAAGTTATCATCTTTAGGATTCCATGACTAGATAAACCATATGTTGACTATTTTTGCATATTATCTCTTGGTGACAATGTTCCATCTGCGTATGTCATTCATGAAGCTTATCAATGGATATGTCTTACATTGATTGTTTTGGACTTTTTTCAATGTCCTGATGGCAAATGTAGCCAAACATGGTTTATTAATTTATTTCGTAACTTCATTTATTTTAGAAAGTGTAGGAAATGAGGTAAACGGTGAATAAATTGAGGCCATTAATGCACTGTAAATTTCTTTTTTAGAAATAATTGGTAAATAAATATTTTTCAAACTTTGAATTTGCATAATATGGGTATGGAATAATTTCACGCTGATTCATCATACTAACAAATAATAACAATGAAAGTAGCCGTAATTTTTCTGATAAACAAAATTCTAAAATGGTAAATATAATGATATCAACAATCAAAATATTATAATATCAATCAGTAAAATGTTTTCATGGTATGTATCTTGTGTTTAACTATTTATAATTATTAAATCTTAAATTTAAAATATATTCTTAAAAGTATTATTTCCATTACTACCTTATATCTAAGTTATATTTAATTTCTTTCGAATGGCATATTTCTTGTAAAATAGATTTCTAAATAAGCGAATATAATATAATGGAGTCGATAGTTTTAGAAAATTAAAGATAATTTATAAGAAGAAAAATAAAACTTTTTATACAAATACATAAATTAATTTTCATTCATTCTAGAAAAAACATTATTTATTGTCAAACTTTTCTTGACACGAGTGATGTTCGATTTTTTGTGGTACTAAGTACAACAGGAAATTTCTTAACTGGTGTGGTGGTTTTAGGTACTAATTAATACCTTAAAAAAGGGATTCTATAAAAAGTTTCTGCATCTTCTTCAAAATGTATGAGTACCAACTTTTATTTTTCTTAAAAGAAGTTTTGCGCAGAAAACAAAATATTACTCTGCATAAATTTCCTGGTAATGATAAAATTTCCGTCTACTTCGTGATAAAGGATCTCATATATTGTATTCAATTAGTGCTAACTATGTGTAATTAGGACAAGAAAGTTACTCTCTCAGAATGCATTACAACTAATAAAATTTTCTGATAACTAATAGATGAAGCGTTGCCATAAATCGAACAATATGTGATAATAATAATTAAGCGAAGACACTGTCGAAAGTTTGAGTTTCTTGTAGTTAATTTCACTTTTTTCGCATTTCGTCACTTCTTGGGAACTTCCTTTTGTTTGAAATCCGTTCTTTTTTATTTTTGAAATTTAAAAATATTTTTATGCAAAAACTCAGTGTGAAAATAAATTTACTATTTCAATTCAACTGCAAGAGAAAAATTTAATTACTTTATTTATGTAGTTTATTTTATTTTTTAAAAAGAGAAACAGCTGTAACTCATAAATTATCCAAAATAACTTTATGCCGTTGAAAATTGTACCAAAACTATGATTCCGATTTCTTAAAAAAATTTATTATAAATAATTTATAAATTAATAATAAAAATAATCGATAAAAATTATCATTTACATAGCATTATCTTTGGATAAATACGTTTTATAATTTTGTCCAAACGCTTTTCGATTTCCAATAAAAAAGTTCCTGAGAAATTATTAAATTCAAAAAGTGAAATTTACAGTAAAGTGAATGTACATTTTTGAGTCCAATTCTGGAAGTAATAATATAGTTATCACTAATTAATAAGCATATTTGAATTTAACTCTTTGAACCAATAAAATTGTTTCGTGAAAATTGAAACATGACATGGCAAAAAATATACAAAGGAGAAAAGTGTTATTTTTTGCTTCATTGCGCGTAAAGTATCCCGCATATGCATTACACCAAAACTTAAGATTTTCGCATCAAAACTGAAGCATTTTGTTTTTAAAATATATTTTGTCGCGTGCTTTCAAATTTTTTCTCGCAGTTATTACTGGAATTTGGTATATTATGATACATTATGTGTTATTATATAATGATACATTAGAATTGAAGTTTATAAGTGGTTTTATCGGGTAACCTTGCAGGAAAAAAGATTTTTCTATCTTTTTCATTTCCCTGTGCTTTAAAACAACATATTGGATTATAAAATACTTTTCGCCTAGTCTAATCTAAAGAAACTTTTTTACGAAAAAATCTATTTCTAAAAATTTAAATTAAATTAATCGCACATTTTAGGTGCCTATTGCATGAATTATAAAGTTAGCAACTAAAATTTAATGAGAAAGATAAATTTGTTGCCTTCAATATTTATTTCAACTCTATTTAAATTGATATTATATATTTTTCTGATGAGAAAAAGAATTTTAAAGAATTAAAATGTACTTTGAGCTCGCAGGTAAATTGTGATTCTATCTGAGCTATAAGCTAAATTTCGTTAATGATGCTTTACGTTATTACTGATAGAGTTATGACGTCACCATGTTCTAAAAATATTAATCAAGTCAATTGCTCTTGTTATAAGCATTTTTAATAATTTCGATCTTTTGAAAACAAATCAAGATGATGAACTTTCTGAAGAAGATGTAAGTTTATTTATATATATAATTTTATACTAATCATTATTAATGATTCAGGTTATATTAAAGATATATTTCCTGACTGTAAAATTGTTTTGAAGTTAATTTGCAAATACTAAAGTATAAATGAACTTTGTATAGTTTAATTTTTTATACAGTTTCGAATTAGATATATATCAGCAGTCATGAAGTGTTGATTTTAAACTATCGTTGGAACAAAGTAATATTTTCTTTAATCTTGTAGGCAAACTTTAAATTCCTGTACTAATATAGCTATAATAATATTTTCTACGGTGAAAGTTATGAATAAAGATAAAAGTTAATAAAAACAGCTGTTACTTTGTGACAAATTGCACGATGCTTCGTAAAAGTTCTTCCAAAAGATGTATCATCTGTGTGAAACTGTAATATATCTATTACACAGAAATCGTTCCATGTTAACTATATCAATAGGTTTTAAATTAAAGATAGTTAATTTTGTTTTGTGTGGCAGTTACCACTTTCGTTACGAAATTCGCAATTCTCGGTTGGTGGGTTGGTGTCGTTTCCTCTATTGAATCATATCTCATGGGGTTCTTGAATAGTCTATTCCCATTAGTAATTAGTATAATAGTAAACAAGAAACATATCAAGTCACAACTCAAATCTACTCTTATTGTATCAACCTGTTTAAGTTAATTTAAATTTTTATATCAGTTTTCAAGTAAATATTTCATGAGAATATTTTCGTCACCCGATGTAATAGATCAGATCACCGTCTTTCGTTTTTGCATGCGTTAGCAAATCCTACTGTCTTAATGAGATCTTATTTTCTCTATTAAGTCAATGGCTGAAAATCTTAAAATTTGATGTCGTTACTAGCTTCTCATTTATTTCATTATTTTTAAATTATATCAAAATAGCCAAAAAATCTCTAAAAAAGGGAAATATCCAACAAATAGAGCAAGAAAAATACTTGAAAAATTAATCGATACATCAAAATTTGCAATTGTCAGAGAAACATATTATAGTACACCTTATTTCTCATAATATAGAGCGGTATTTATTTTCATGCATCAAAGGATAAACTTGTGTTATTTTTAAAAGGTTTTTGCTGACAAAACAATAGTCTTGTACTTTGTATTGTCAGAGTTTTGTAAATCATTACTTTTCTGAAAACATTGGTAACCATATTTGGAATATCAGTTAGCTTTTTTAAACCTCATCATCATAGTTGGCCAGACTTCCCAATGTGAGCCAATGCCTTCCTCTGAAGATTTCTCCATGACGACTTCTGATTCACCTTTGATCTCCAATTCTTCTCATTAATTGTGAGAAAATCAGACTCCACTGAGTCAGCCCATCTCAACCGAGGCCTTCCCGCTTTTTTTGTTCCAGTGGGTCTATTCTATTGTTTAGTTTTTCTATTCTTCAAAAACATCAGAATGTATCGGAAGCTTAAATCAGCAATTAGTCCTGAAACTACATCTATTTAACACATAGTTAGTTCCTTGAGGGATAAAGTAGTTCAATTTGGCAGAAAGAGTAAAAGAAAAAAAATCTTTACACTTGTTGTTACGTACCCAGTCAATTCCTTTTTTGTCGTAACCGTACCATTTTAGTTTTCACTTTAGCATTTTCCAGAAATTGTATCTGTGACCAAAATTTAAAAAAAATATATAACGTTAAAAAATTATAATGTTTTTTTTTCTTTATTAAATTTTTTTGAAGTGTTTTTGTTTAAATCCTATATGCACAAAATCTTCGCATAGTTGAAAACGAAGAATATGAAAAAGTACTCAATTCAATATTAAAGTAATGTTCAAGAAAAGATTTTAATATTTTTAATGGGTGCACATAATTATTTTATGGTAGGTTGATGCTATTTTTTATTTAATGACGTCATATTAAAGAAGCAATAAACAACTAAACTCTGTGTTCCATAAATTTCGTTGATGTTGAAATTTTGAATACTCTTAAAAGATTTTCATTTTGAGAGGAATTTAATTCTTTAAATTGAAAGAATTCAATCATGTTGAAGTGGTTTAAGAAAGCTGCGTGAGTATAAATTAAAATGCAATAATTTATTTTAACGTTTCACGAGATTGTTTGGTTTTCAGAAGTTAAGAATCAAAATATGAAGAAAAAATAGAAACTGTTCGACTGTATGTGTATATTATGTGAAAAGAAATCCTACGATTTCCATTTAATTCTTCAAAAAAGAAGTTTTTAGATTTTTATTTGAATAAACCTTCCTATCGAATTTTATTGTAATTTCAGGTTCCTGCATCTTATGCATGTTTTTGATATTTAATTTTTATAATCTTTCATAATACTTGATGAGTAAAGAAAATGCTTCGTAGACATTCAATAACTTAATAATATTTGTTTTCTTAAAAATAAGTTAAAATAATAATTAATAATAATTCGGAAGTATTGCCGACTACGTGTCTAAGCCTAAAATATGTTGGCACCATATAAGAAAATGTTATATACGTTTTTCTTAAATAAATATGAATGTTATGTTATAAATAAGAATAGTTTAAGAAAATATTTTAATATAATGTTATAAATAAGAATATTTTGAGAAAATATTTTAATATAATGTTATAAACAAGAATATTTTAAGAAAATATTTTAATATAATGTTGTAAATATGAATATTTTAAGAAAACTTAAAATATTCATATTTATAAAAGATGACAGGTAACCTAGTTTAAAAGCCTTCTTTATTTCTCGTTTATAGTATTTAAAAATTTCGTGACAGATAATGTTCTGATAGTCCGGTATTTTGTCTTTACATTTCCATAGTTTATTTTGTTTTATTTTATAACCGTCGGGGAATAACCGAACCAATTTTTTGGGTGTAAGACCTCTAATGTTCGAATCCGTAGCCTTGTAATTTTGAACCCACAAGGAAGACAAGGAAACTCATGGATCAACTAGTTGGAGAAACGTGCCTTCGTGGACTAGTTTTTTGTTGGAAATAATCCGCATTTGCGTTACTCGGAGAGGAAAACCACGAAAACCTCAAACGGTTAGAATGATGTCAGGGGGACTCCAACCCATGATCCGTCTACCACTGAGGATGAGATGTCGGCTTTGTGGTGTGTGCGAGTCGGGAGTGGAATTCATATCGACCAACCATTGCTGGGATTCGAATCCGGTTCATTTCATTGCTAAGCGAACGCTCTATCCCCTGAGCAACCACGACTCTACATTTCCCTATATTTTATTTTATTTGATAACCGTCGCTGAGCAGCCGACCCAATTATTCGGGTTTGTGTTTATTAATGCTAAACTCAGTAAGGCATTGTAATTTTGAACCTGATCCAGAAGACAAGGGAACTCCTGAATCAAGTATTGTGATGAATTTGCCTTCTTGGAGGACTTTTTTAATTGAACTAATCCGCATTTGCGTTACATGGACAAGTAAACCACGGAAACATCCCACAGTTAGAATGATGTCATATTGACTCTAACGCATGATCCGTCCACCATTGAGAATATTTTACGTCAACACTCTGTTCGGTGCAAGCCGGATGCGGAATTCGTATCAAATAGTTATCGCTTAGATTCGAACCCGGTTCAAATCATTGGAAAGCGAGCGCTCTATCCTCTGAGTCATAACGCATCATATTTCCACACAGTTAATATTGCAGCTGCTTTTGAAACTCAGATATTTGTTTAAAAAATGAATCAAGTTTATTGTCCTTATAATGTTTCAATATTTCGCTGTAAAGAATTTCGGCTTATATACCTTACAAGTACTGAAAGAAAAAGAATTACATTGATAGAAAATCATTGATTAAGAATTGTTGTTTAATCTTTCTTCTTCCTTCTTTCAGTATACCACGCAATCCATTCTTTTCTTCATGAGAGCCTAAAGATATCATCTTTAGGGCGCTTTTTCATTACACGACACGATACCGACAAAATCGGACGACAAATGTGTGAACGACAATGTCGTTGCCGGATCGTTTAAGCAATTGTTTTTTCACTTGTCCGATATCGTTAGTCCGAGAAGTAGAAATTCTTGTTCATTCAATGTTTTGAGCTTGAGTGTGTAGAGACATAAAATTTAAATAATTTATTTGAACGTGTTTTGAAAAATTATAAGTTTTAGTTTTGAATTCGTTTTGGCAACGGAGTTAGATATATAATAAATGTTGTTGTGTTCTAAAATGTTTAAGAAATAAAATATGTTATTTTTTTGATAAAATTATTGGTAGTATCGTAAATTGGCGTTCATTTAATTTAGTTGGCACAAAGACCCAACAAGTGAGCAGTTGCTTGTGTTCTGCTG
>NC_092209.1:87538385-87617563 GCF_043381705.1 Parasteatoda tepidariorum
TAATATCGTGTTTTGTATTTTTGCATTTTTAAAATCGCGATTTTATTATCAAACATCGATTTTCGTATTTACCTGATTTAAAAGTTGAACGTTGCGATTCTTATTCAGGCCATTTAAATATTGTACATGGCGATTCTTATCTACGAGATTAAAAAACCAATATCGCGATCTGTATTTACGAGCTTTTAAAACCATATGTAGCTACGCGAGCTTAAAATCCAATGTCGTGATTCGTTTTTGCGGTTGTAATATCGCGCGATTTTCAAATTATGCATCTTGATCTAAAAACTAAGCATCATGATTTGTATTTTCGCATTTTTTAAATTCGATGTAGAGTTTCATATTCGCGTGATTTAAAAGTCTCATATCGGGATTTATAATCACATGGATTACAAGTTTAAACAAAAATTTGACAAATATATATATATATATATATATATATTCTTGGATTTCCTCTTTTTTACTTTTTGACTACTCTCATCCCTGATTCTTGAATTAAATTCATTTAATTTAAATTTGAAGTTTATTTTATGATTCTAACAAAAATCCTGCTTTTGTTAAAACAGTTAGATAAGTGCCATCCTGAAATAATTTTTAATTGTATCGAATTTTTTCACCGTGATTGAATTTTTTGTACATCTTTCAGCCTTTTTGTACTTTTTTGTATAACGCAGTTGCCTTACTTAATGCTTCATGATATCTGTATAAAAGAAAGAAATATGAGTGAAATCAGAAATAAGTGTAAATTAGTTGTTGTTTGTTGTTGCTTATCCCCTTGGTCTAGATCCCTAGACCAAGTCCAGAAGATCACGTCGCATCAGCAAGTCATAGACAGTCTCTCCATCACTCATCAGTTGCCTCACAGAGGCACCAATGCAATCCAAAAGAGTGTAAATTAGTTTACAAGACTACTGCAGAAAACAATTTTTATTCAATTTAATGGAATGGTTTTTGCAAACATTTGTATATACTTTTTAAAGGATTCTCACATGTGCTTTTCGCATCATTATTAAGTTTGAACTAGCTAAAATATAATGAGGGAAATAATATATTATCTTAAATATTTATCCTTGTTAGATTTTAGATATTTAATTTTCTATTTCTGATGGAAGCGATAAATGATTGAAAGGTGCATTATTAATATGGCAAGTTTTTGATTCCAGGCGAGCTGTAAGCTCGTATTTTTTATTTCCAATGCTATTCGTAATAATGTTAGCCCTATGACGTCATCGTGTTCCATAAATATTAAATTTATTATTTGCTCTTGTTATAAGTGTTATGCTACTGAATATTTAAGATCATATGAAGATGATAAATTTTCTAAAAAAACTGTAAATTTTAAAATATTTTCAATTTTTAATTCATATTTAAGATTAAGTTGAATAAAAATAATTTTCTAGTTCTTTTTTAAAGTTATTATGCATTCTTCTAATAATAATGCATAAATTAATTTTGAACTGCTCCTTAAATTATCACATATTAAGAACTGATTTTAAATAATCTTTTTGATCAAAACTGTATGCATATTATTTATTTACTAGGAGGCTTCGCCCCCTGCTCGCTAACGCTCACCAACCCCCGGAACTGCTTTCGCAGTTCATTTCGGATTGCTTCGCAATCCAATGCTCGCTTTACTCGCTCATTGGATACGCTCTGAACGTCTAGTTTTGTATACCTTTTTGAATACTGAAGTTCCGAAAACTTTTCACTGTAGAAAATTCTAAACCTGTACATTTCAATATTAATTTGAAATTGCAAACAGTTCACATATTTTTCTTAATCACACTATTCTAAATTTCAGTTGTTGAGAAAAGTAACTGTTGTAAGTTTTGTTTTAAAGTCTTTCCCACCAGAGGGCTAAAGCCATGTGTTGTAAAACAATATGAAATAGTAGTCTGCCACTGAACGCCGGATGTAAAGCATCGGCTTTGATGAAGATAATTTTGTATTTTTAATTCTCTGAAGGGCGCCACCTTAATAATATGGAATTTGTAAAATAAATGTATATATTTTTGATTGTTGATGAAGCCCATCATTTTGTGTTTTCATCAGTGTTCAGAAGCAGAACAACTATAAGTTTTTTATTTTATCACAAAAATATAAAATGTATAAAAAACAAAGAAAAGAGTAAGAAAATGAGTATAGTCATAGAAAAAGTTAAAATTATAATATAGTATTTGTCAGTTAAAATAAAACTTTTTGTTTAAGTCATTGCTAACAATTCAAATTTCTCCGAGGCAATTCTAAAGTATAAATTAAGGTAGTATTGTTAAGTTGAAACACAATATTTTTAGTTTTGATGTCAACAATACAATTCAATTTTTCACAAAAACGATTGTTTCCATTGTTAAGTTCAATGTCAACAATTCAAATTTTTCTGAGGCAACTCTTAACCTCTAAATATTTTTTTTTATGTACACATTTCTAAATGTCAGTATTCAACCACAAAACAACTTAAAGTCCTCAAATTTAGCATGAAGTTGTAAAATGTAATGAAAGAGGGTCATAGCAATAATGAAAGTAGAAGTAAAGTTAGTACTGTAAAATTAAAACAATATTTTTAATCAATGAGCCAAGTTCTTCAAGAAGCAGTTGTAGAAGTAGGTTGTTTATTTAAAACTTTTTATAGAATTTCTTTAAGAACACAATTGTTAATTTGGGCATTTGGCGATACAACACTTTTAGAATTGAAGGATTTGTTACGTCAAGCGCTCAGGTATCATAATTTTGATCTAGTTGCGCTTCTATGTCATTTTGATTTATGTTGCTAAGTTAACTTTCAAAAAATTCTATGGCTGGCAACAGCATTTTTATTTTTTAAGTTGTTTATTTTTATTTCTTTTAGAATTCGTTATTTTTTTAGCGAAATGTTTTTTAACCTAACAGAATTCTTTGCCGACTGTTTTCTCTATAAATGAAGAAAATAAAGTAAATATTTAAGTGTTGTGAAAAGAATCTTATTTAGTTGTACAAAGTACTTCAGCCAAAATTTGGGAGCCACGTAAGATAATTATATATATTAGATCAGAAACTCATTATTAAAAGGCAGAATGCTTTGATGTTTTCAAAACGTAAACAAAACAAAGCAAACGTTGCCACCGGCGGAAAAGAAATACAGCCAAAATTTGGGAGCCACGTAAGAGAATTATATATAATAGATATTATATGATGAATGATCGTAATTGTACTATTAATTCATTTATTTTTGTGTAGGAGTACAAATAATTTCTATGACTTAAATTTTGAATTTAGTAATGCATGATGCTTTTTAAAACTCGTATCGAAAAAATGCAGTGTATGTTTTAAATTTGAAAATATGAAAACTCCATATTGATTGTATTTAAATCTTTGATAGAATGGGAAATTTAAATCGTGTCCCTGAATAAGGAATTCATTTCATTTTCTGAGTATTCAGAGGATTTTATACGCCATTAGATATTTTGCGTTTTGTTAATTTGAGCTTGTTTTATAGTTCCGTACAATGTAAATTCGTATATTTAAATTTCATGTTTACAGTGAGTAGGATAAAAAAAAATACTTCATATTATTAAACTGCTTAAGTAAATTCAAGTTTTTATTAACCTTCCTGTTATTATTTCACGTGAAAGTTTTTTCGTCAGATAATTAAATTCATCGGTTCTTCAAAACAATTCCAGCAATTCTTTTTAATGCGATAGTGAATCTTGATGGGTTTTTTTCTACTTCTTAATGTTTATTAGTTTCTCCATAAAATAAATGAATAAAATTATTTTCAGTTGATATTTCTTGATTTAATTTTATTTTGAAATAAAATAAGTGCTGCAAGTGAAATTGCCACACATTAGTGTCACTTCGAAAGTATTATCAAGTACTCATACTGTCTTTTATTAAAATTTTTAAAAACACAGTTTTAGAAATGTTTATGTTTCTCAGGAAATAGAAAAAAAAGTAGTTTAGAACTTTAATCTCTGTAATATTCTGAGATTAGGTAAGATGACGATATTAGTAATGATAAGAGTGTCGATAGTCTGTCATTGTTATTTGCCAAACTGTCATATTTTTTACTCCTTTCAATCTAAATTGCGATTTAAAATATTTAGAATTTTTTTTAAATATTTTCTAAAATTTGCTGTTTATCAGTCTTAATCTATTTAAATGACTTTCAAAGAAGATTTTTATAGCTGCTTAATTACTGTAATGCCGCTCTAAAATGGTTTAATGTTACCGAAACGTTCAAAACCATTATACGAGTAAGTTATAGTATAGAAAAGTAAAAATAACATAATACCTCCGGAAAAAAATCTTCATATTTGCAGATTTTTGTACCTTATTAAAAAAAAATTTTGCGGAACTGTATGTTTTAAAAAGTTTTACACTTGACATTTATCTAAAAAAGCATTTTAATAAGAGATTTTTTTAAAAATTAAAACGTGGTATAAGTCTTTTAGTGCGATTATTAATACATTCGCCCATAATATACCTCATATATGCTAAAAATTGGCACACCGAATTTTAGGTGTTTTAGCCCCTACAATAAAATATTTTGTTTCTATGGTTCACCGTCTCATTAAGTTTTACAATATAATAAATTTAGTCTAGAGCATTATTTTTAACCCTTTCCGATGCAGTGTATCCAATAACTGATACAAACAACTAGAAATGTAAAACTAATTGCATTTTAACGTTTAGCAATCACTATTCTTTTAACAACATATTGCTTCATTTAGAATGTATTCTAAGCATCTAGTAACATTTTGTAATAGTTTATCGATTGAAGCAAAAAGTTTCTATGTCTGTGTCTTCTATGTTCCCAGAACGGTTTTTGCTAGCGTATCGGGACTGGGACAGCGAATGATTGAGGAAATATTATACCCTTATCCTAGAAATTAATCAAATATTTCTATTTATCCATTCGGGAAGGACATTTGAAAAAAATAACATTCTTCTCTTAGATATAACGCATTGTTCCCACTTCAAAAGCAGACTTTTCTATCAATTAAATTATGAGAATTGTTGCGTTTCCTTTCGTAAAGTTCTTCCTTTTTTCATTCATTATTTCATGTATCCTCAAGTAATAACAACGATGGCATATGAAGACGACTTCACAGAATCAGTGCTTTTATAGCTATCTAAAACAATGAGTGTCTTTTTGAATATTTTTCGGGGTTGTTTCTATAAATTTAAATAATGTAAAATCAACAGTAATTGAAGTGAAAACTCAGTTATGTACTAAAATGAAATTTTATTCAGAGAAAGTTTTAAATTTCTTAAGTTTCGAACACACCTGAAAATGTCATGATCAATAGCAACATATTCAGTGTAGGTTGATCTTTATTTTAATTAATTAATCTTTATTTCGATTTAAAGTTTTGTAAAAATAATTTTCAAAACTATAAATCTAAATTCCACGGGAAGGATACTAAATGATATAAAAATTGGATTTTTTTTTCTCTTTATACATTTTTTTGTATATGCTTTTCATATTACGTTTATGCTAATCTTTATTGTCGATTCATTTATTATTCTCCGCATACGAAGAATTGGAATTCATTTATTGGCGACCAGCAATAATCATTAGCTGTATTTTATATCAAAAGGAAAACATAAAGTGATTTTCAAGTTTACCTGATATGAAAAGGGCCGTAACTATGAAACACTTCTAATAGAGAATGTTTAATGAGAACTAATAATTGAACGGTGCCTAATTTTATTTTTTTGGATTTGTATTTGGTTTGCTACAAGGCTCGATACATTCCTTTAAAAATTTTTGAACTATAATGTTAAACTGAATTAAGTTGCTCTTCTTTCTCTTCAGGCGACGGGCCTTTGGAGGCAAACGAAAAGGAGATGTTGAAGAACAGAAGAAGGAAAAGATTCCACTTCTTCATGTGACTCAAGAGGAAGATGAAGACTTCTTTCGTTGGAAAGTCCCTTTTCAGGAATGCAATTTGATGAATTGCCAACCTAATGTTCACAAGGTGGTGAAGTTGTGTGAAGAGAAAGACTTGTTTGTTACCACCACCAGGAAAGATGAAGTTGAGGATCAGTCGACTAAAGTGGACTTAGTTTTCACCGATGTTGAATTGAAACCATCTCTTCATCGTGCCTGGCTAGATGTCAACTACATCTTAAGAGAGGTAAGTCCAAATATGTGAGTCTATGATTCAAAAGAGAAAAATGTTTTGAGATAGTTCCTTACGATTTAAATTCTTATTAAAAAGCGCTCAACAGAAACGCTGACAGTGTCTGAAGGCAGACCAACTTACGTTAATTTTCCGTATATAATTCATATTATTTTATGTAAACTGTTGCATACCTTTTTCATTCACTCTCTCCGTCAGTAAGTTTTTTTTTATGAACGCATTGTTTGTTATTAAGTAATTTTGGATCTAACAATAAAATATGTCTGCATAATACGTGACAAAATTTGGTAAATTTGGCAAAATTTGATAATTATATCATGCTATCTTAAAACATGGCATAAATACCATATTTATTAGATTAAATTTACATCTTGGTTTTGTATTTTCTTCTAAATATGTGGTAATAAAATGTATAAGTTTGAAGTCCACAATTTCTCCCAATTCCACAAATGTAAGAAAGTTATACCAAAAGAAAAGGAAAAGTGCGAATGAATTGTTTATATTTTTGTTCTCATCGCCAAAGTTATAAATTTTTTGTTGCCAGAACTGTCATTATCATGTAGTACAGTAATTTTTCACTGAATTTTTTTTTTCGTGTGGTATTTAAGTATGAATCAAAAAATTTCTCAAATAGTTAAATATTAAAACTGCTGTGTTATGATGTTGAGGACAACTATCGTCACAAGTGTTTTAAATTTTTGCTAAGTAGGGTTAAAAAGTATTTTCTCGAAAAATTTTGCAATCACAAAGTTTGATCATAAAGCTTAATGAACACAATTCTCCCCCATTTACAGAAGTCCAGATTTTTCTCAATGAAGCCGAAGTCCAATAAGAAGCTGATGTTTTCTCAAAAAACTCTTTCATTATATACTTTAATTAGATCCATTGACTTCCACTGGTGAATGTTGACAATCACATAGTCACTTTGGTTTCTGAAATATATACTATGTCTAGTTAAGTGGTGTAGTGGTTATTTAGGGGAATCTTTTAAAAAGGCACTTACTCAAGTGCCCTTCTTTGCCTCACACACCCATGGGGCTGTTCTCTTTCATCAAGTACGCATCAAGTTTTTCCTCAAGTATCAAGCATTTTAATCAAGTATCAACTGACAGTATCAACAAGTATCAACTAGATACACTTTAATGCATCTAATTTATTTATTTAAAATGTGTTTCTATTTACAGTACGACATCGAAAGAAGTCTCACTATTCCCTTGATGACGAAACGTATTCCGCCTAATTTTGCGGGAAAATTTGATGCCACTGTTGTGCGCTGTAACAGTTGTACTTGGTGGTGACAGGTGAGTGGAATGCTTACAATTTCTCGTGCGTAGTAACACTGTTATTTTCACTGTAATCTTCAATATATTTTGCTTCGAAAAACTCACTCACATTGTTAGGTGTATGATGTAGTATTATCAAACAAAACATTTAATCTCGTCGATTTTAAAAAAATTAAATAATTAAATTATATATGTAGCTATTTAAAAAAAATTTATAACTTTAAACAGACAAATGATTTATTAATTTCATTATGATTTCTATTACTAAGAATAATTTTCAAAGTTTGCCTAAAAAGCAATAAAGGAACTACCATAATTTTTTGCTACTTGCAACAAATATAGAAAAATAACTTAGTAGTAATTATTTAAACATTGAAATATAAAACAATTCTATTACTATAAATGCATTTTTAACTCCTAATTCGATTTCTAAAATATCAAACAAAATTGACTAATTTCTAAATTTATAAAAAACAATTTCCGAGAAATCATATATAGAAAAAACAATTTTCTGAACAATTAAAGAGCTTTTTTTCTTACTCTTAACGTGATTGTAATCCCCTGCAGTTTTTTTTAAAAGTATAGCTCTAAAGACTCCTTAACCTTGCTAATTCTTTAAAGATATATTAATGTCTATCTATTTTCAATAATTGTTTCAATAAACTTTTTCTATCAGATATTTGGATTTAAATGTAACCCTTTTTTAATTATTAAATATGAATAATTTTTTTAATGTCCCAATTTTGTCAGATTTTCTGCATCTATTTGTACTTTTGCATTCCAGCATTTTTAATTTTTTTTAATTTTTTCTATCAAAGTGCAAGATTTATTGTTAAGATTTTTAATACTTATTTCCTATTTATTTTTAAAATTTCTTTGCAGTACAGAAAAATTTAAATTTTATTTCGATGCTCATTATTTGAAAGTATCGATTTTTTTATATTAAACAAAAACTGAAATTGAATAGAATAAATTTCGTTACTTTAATTTCTTTTCTATGCTGAAAATAAAATCTAATGAATACTGATAACAAAAAAATATGCTCAATTCATATTTAAATATTTTACTCACAAAACACTTTTTCTGTTCACTAAGCATTATGAAATAACATTTGAACATTCGTCTAAATATCAAACTGAGACTGGAACTGTAAAATATTTTTGTAATGTCATTTATAATGAAAAATTCAGAAATTGTATTTTGTTTTTTTTATTATTTAGACTAATATTTTTAGCAGGATTCCCACGATCTGGAAAGAAATAGAAATGTTTTACAAAATCTTGGGAGAGACAGATGCATTTAACATAAAAGTTTTTCTAAATTCTCAGAAAAAACTTTTAAGATAAGAATCTGTTGCACTCTTAAAAATAACTTTTAATTTGGAAAATCTTGACTTCATCGCTGCAACGATTAAATCAAGTGCGATAACAGCAACACTATTAAAATTACAGCTAAATTATTTTACACCGTGACCAATAAGTTCTCATACACAATCAAATTTTTCAAGACAGTAATTCAAAATAAATAATTCATAAACTTTTTGCTTTAAATTAACGTAGAAATCTTTACTATAAATGCTTTGAAATAACACCGCTCTTTATCTTCTTAAAGAGCTTATATTCAAACTCATCGCATGCGGGATTTCCTGCTATATCTTTTGAATTTATTAAGATTGACGATTTTGTAATTATTAAGTTGGGAGAGCATGTATGACCAAACACTATAATCAAGCGGTTTTATACCGGTAGAGTTGGGAGACCTTTCATTTAAACAAAATGTCCCCTAAATGTTTGCTGCCCAACTCTTGAACAGCACGTGTGGTACGAAAAGCACCATCTTTTTGGAGGCAGAAAAATTTCCCTTATACATACATACTCTTTAACTAAAACTTTTTGAAAACCTCAGTTTTATATTATCGGTCATTGGTATTTAATCCCTTTTTAATGAAAACTAACAGGAGTTTCCATCTCTTTAAATTAGCCCCACACCCTCAAAGCCATTGCTAAGATGAAACATTTTTATAACGCAGAACATAATGCTAGAATTCGGGGATGTATAATCAATAGAAATTGATCATATTCTATCATTTTGTGGTCATATTCTATCATTTCAAACCGTAAAATGAGTACTTTCTCGTCTGAAAAGGCAACCTCGTTTTCAGGGTGCCAAGCAAAAGATTCTGCCATCCTCTGCCTCTTTTTCTTCTCAGCAAACTCTGAAAATCCGTGAATTTTGCTCTTTCTATAAGTTTTGAAGTCAAGGTCTTTTCTACGAATGTTTAACTTTGATTCACTCGAAATCTTGAGCTTTAAGACTAGCTTTGTAGCAAATCTTTGTCCGTTTCGTCATATCTTTTCCCTGACCCTTTTTACAGTCTCTTTTATGAGTTTCGTCGTATTCTTTCCCTGAACCTTTTTACGGGCTCTTTTGTCCGTAAAGTCATTGGTCTGCTAGATTTTTCTTCATCTCATTATACCTTCTGATTGCTCTGTAAAAAAAAAAATCTCTCTTCACCCCCCGGGGATTTTTAAGTCTCTAAAAATTTGCTCGGCTGGTCTCCTTTGATGAATTTACTCAACACTATTTCTCTAAATTTCTTCATTATACCAAGGTGAAAAAATTATAAGTAGTAAAACATATAAGCTTGCAATAGCTTTCACTAAATTGCCCAAAAGATATTGGCATTAAAGCAACAATCACATAATTTTTTATCATCCTTCAAAGGTTGTATGAGAACGCTTTGGTCACGGTGTGCATTATGTCATAACGTGCACTAAAATCTTAAATTCTGTACAAATGTTTTTCTTTTAACTGAAAATAAAATGAAAGTGTAAAAATATTCAAAAAGATTTTCTAAAGATATTAAATTTCCTCAGAATTCTGGAAATTTTATTGGTAGTTTTCACTTTTTCCTGGGTCGTAGGAATCCTATTTTATTTACAGGTTCTGTGTAGAAGTAAGTCGCTACCTTAAAATGCAAACGGAAATATTGTCAATTGCAGATTCTATGGTAATATGGTATTTTTTTTCTTACTTTGATGTTTATCCGTAGCTGATTGTGGTCGTTTTAATAAGTAAATATATTTAAAAAGCACAGAAACTTATTTATAGTTAATTTATTCGAAAATAGTTAGCAATTCAATCCATTGATATCTGTTTTTTAATTAATATGTTGCAATTTCTACATTTTTACAGCATTTTAAAAGGAAATTTTTTTTTGGAGGTGATAAATAATTGCAATAGAGAATTCATTTCCAAAATTTTTTCATCCATTGCTGTTATGAAATAGCATTTTTAATGACGACTTTACATGATTAATAAATATTGCCTGTAACTAAATTAGCACCTTCATACTGAATTAATTATTTTTTTTTAAATTAAGAAAAAGTAAAATGTTTTAATTGCTTATTTCTAGGAGATAAATAATTCCGTATTTGTGAGTTGATAAATAATTCAGTTAGAGAATTCATGTCTAAAATTAATTGCTTCAATTGCTATTTTAAAGTAATCGTTTTTTTATGCCGACTTATTATGACAAAAAAATATTGCTCGTTACTAAATTAGCAATTTTGTACTGTATTAAAAAAATTTTCCAATCAAGAAATAGTAAAAAAAAAAAATTTTCTTATTTCAGTAGTTTGTGAAGCCAATAATCAGCTAGAATTTGTAATTGTTTTCGTAATATCATTCTCAACGAAACATTCAATTTTTCTTATTTTTAAATTAATATATTTTCACATGATTGCGTTCTGAGAAATATAGAAACTTGCAAAAAAATTATGGGATTTTTTGTTTTATTTGAAAAGATTATAAAAAATAGCACAATTCTCAAAATTGAGTTTAAATTTGGTAATGTCAGCACTTTAAACTGTAATATCTTCGACCACTTTATCGTGCCACAATCTTAACAAGACTTTCCAGTTGTAAGATATTTTTTGTATTAGTTAAAACATAGCAAATGACTAATCACGTTTAGTAATTATTAAATTGAAAGATAATACAACAATATGATATTTCTAACCCTATCGTGGTTTAAGCAAATATAGCTATACTTTTAAGATGCAATCGGTCAATATTATCTGTAATTATTAAAATGTTTTTCATTTAAAAAAGTTTCAGATTTAAACATTTTTTGAATGATATTTTAAATCCATCTAATATGCTAAATGTGTAAACATTTCAGCATTTTTTCAAAAATTTAGTTACAGGTTGTGGGAAGTTCTAGTTGTGGGAATTCTGTTTTAATTCCAGGTATGTATCTACTTTAATATAAGAAAGCGCACAAGTTACAGCTACTGCTTTATCCATTGCAATGAGGTATTTTTTGTTATTACCACCTTACAGTCGTTAGTACGATTTTTTTTATTATATTGTTGTTGATGATTATTATGAAACTGATCAGATTTCTAGTTAATTTTATTAAGAAAAAACTAATTATTTAATATATTTATATTATTATACATCTTATTTTAAAGTCAAATTTCTATACATCAGAGCTTGAACACTAATTTTAAATAAAACATTTTTATTTGCGGAATTGAAAAAAATTTAATTGAATAAAATTTGCAGATTGTATTACGTCACATATGGTCTCAGTAATGCTTAGACCGTTATTAAAATTTAAATAATTTTTTTTTACTTTGTGAACTTCACATATTTTGTATAGGCATTACCTAATAGTGGATATAATTAAGAAGTAGTCTATATAATGTATTTAAATGTTTTCGATAAAATTTTTGTGCAAACATCAGATTGTTTATTATGATTGAGCTTAAAATGACTAAAAGTATATTATTTCTGTTACTTGCAGATTTCTTTTTAGTTAGTTTTAGAGATGATTTTAAAGTAAAGATAATTTTGAGAATTTTTTTATTTATACGCTAAATATTCGGAAAAACTGTAAATAACAACTTATTTCTTATTTTTAAAAAAGCAAAATCTATATAATTTTTTAAATTTTCTGTGTTATGAAACCGTTGCAAAATATGTTCGTTATTTTAATGGGCATAACTGTAATAGTTGTCATCCCGTAATTCTGCATATCAACTATTAGCTATGAAAAAATAAGTTAAAACAACTACTTAGTCTGAAGTAAATAAAAACAATTGTATAAATAGCAATATATTAATGTAACTAACTAAATCAATATATGAAACACATGAAAGTAAAATCATCAATAATTTTAATTAAAAAATAATAATGAAATAACAATTTAATTAAATTATTATTTTTAATAATTAAAAATAATAATAATTAATTAATAATAATTAATAAATAATAATAAATAAATAAAAATGAATGAACAAAGATCGAGATACAGTCGATTGTTTCTTAGATTTTGTATGCATTTCTATGTTCCAAGAACAATGCTCTATGAAGGAACTTTTACAAAAGATGTTACTTAATTTAACGGGAATCTCTGGTAATATTTATCAGCAAATACTATCAAAAATTATACAATATATCAACAATTAAAGACTTAAAAATAAATAAAAATTATTAATTACTCTAAAGTAAATATTTAAAATTTTAGAAATTAAACTAAACTAATGAAATTAAAAAAACACATTAAACTAAAAAATAATAAAGTAAAAATAATAAATAAATAAGAACAATCAATAATTAACAAAAAATAAATGAAAATATAACAGTAAAGTTCAAAATACAGTAAGATGCCTTTAAGGAAACTCCCTGGTTCTATATACAGGGTATCTGCTGCATTTTAGAATTTCAAATTCATGACTTTTCATGACTAATTGCAAGAACTTTTCATGCCTTAGCGAAATTACTATTATCTCCCGACAAAAACAGAACAATAAATTTTAAAAAACATTATTATAACATTAATTGAAATGATAGGTATAACCATAACTGCTATACTCTACATCTTCAAATTTATTGATTTTAAATTTAAATACAGAGTAAAGAAAGAGTTGAAGCAATAAAATAGCTGGAAAAAAATACAAAAGCAAACAATTTTTTTTCTGCAGAATTATATTTTAAAGATACTTTTCTTGTTCTTCGGCAAGAAAAGAAATACTCCGGATTTTTCTGTTCTCGTTTCGGAATAGTTAGAATTTTAAATTGATAAAATAAAAATAATAAATATCAAAAATTTTGAAATCATGGAAGTTTAAAAGGTAATTCGCTCGAGAAATGATGTTTTTTCTTTCATCTTTTGAAGAGCACCATAATTTTTAAAGAATGTGATAAAACATTTTATATTTTAATAAAATATGACTGAGACTGGGGATTTTGTTACAAATTCAGGTAATCGGAGAACCATGAAATCGCTGGGGGGGGGGATAAATTCCATTTTAAAAATTAGATTTTTCGGTGACCTAAATCCATGATTTGATTTTTTTTAAAAATAGTTGATTTTTTAAAAAATCATAACATTTTATGACAAATTTTGTTCAGTGCCAAAATTCATGACTTTGCATGATTTCTCATGATTTTCCAGGCGGGCAGATACCATGTATATATTAACAAATTGTACAATTTTAAAATGGTTATATTAAAAATAAATAAAATTTGCTCCTAAGATCAAACAAAAAATTTGCAATTAATATGAAATAAATAAAATTTAATATACATCAATAAAAGTACAAAACCAATAAATAAATTAAAACCGATAAATTATTAAGAAAAAGAATAAAATAAAAAATAATTATATATTGACATAAAAAACATTTGTTTTAATGCTAACAATAACACAATATCATAACATCATGCAAACATTAGAACTTTGATATAAAAGTCAACTTCAGAAACCCCCAAAATTTTAAGAAAACCAGAGGGTCGACTTAAACTCCGGCAATAAAGTTGTTGATCGTGAAATATCAAAGCATTTTAATTTATGAGATGGATATAAATAACTCTGTATCAATTAATTCTTTTTAATTGCTTTTTTTAAAAACAAGTTATACGTAAGCAATTTAGCATTTTCTCTTTTCTTTTTTTCACTTATAATGTTTTCTTTAGAAACAATACTTTAAATTACTTTCAGAAAAAAATAAGAATCAGTACAGTTAACATACTTTTTTATATAATATAAGCAGTCAAACCCCGCTATAGTGAACCCTCAAGGGATTGAAATTTCTGTTCACTATAACCGGGAGTTCATTATATCCATACTACAAACAATTTTAACTCATTTTTCTGAACTGCTCCCTTTTATGACACATCATTCAAATAAATGACCCATAAAAAGAAATACAAAAATGATTAAGAAACAATATGTAGTAACAAAATATGTGTTAACTTTTATTTTTTATTACTCTTCGTCTTGCGTACAAAACATTTAGGGATGGGAAACTGAGATGGAAGAAGCAAACAAGAAAAAATGCTTATGGCTGCTCTTAATAGATGATCTTAATAATCGGTATAAGTAATAGAAATTTCAAAATGACCAAAAAATGAAGAAAAAAATCAGTCGAAGACAGAAAAAAGTTAATAATATCCAATTTCTTCCCTTCTTTTGGTTCACTATATACACAAAAAATAATGTATGTGTATAGCAAAGCATTGGGGTGAACATTTCGTTCACTATAAACCATGTTCACTATAACGAGGTTTGACTGTATATAGAAAATATTTAAATACAAGGAGTATTTTAAGAAGTATAACATACTTAAAACTTATCTTAAAGCTACAAATATAAAGATTTCAGACTTCAAGATTCAAAAACAGCGTCGCTATACAAAAACCGCTCAGCAATGGATCTTTATTTGCCGAATCAAACGACAATTCACTCCAACACAAAGAATTTGAAATTCCACGCTTTAAATATTTTACAATGACATTTGAATCCCTATTTTGCAAAGTGTCTACTATCATTTTAGGACAAATATATCTTTCACACACATCAATGTAAAATATTTCTAACTTAAAATATATTAAAGCTTCAAAAGTTTTTAAAGTTTTTTTTTGTATTGTTTTTTTTGGAAATTTTTATATTTATTGTTTTCATCGGTTCCGACACACCAGAAAAATGTTGTCTCGTAATCAAAAATAGGAGATCGATAGATATATAGTATTTCTGAAGTCAAGCTATAAAATATGAATAAACTATTCTGAAATTTTTTTAAAATTGTAAAGTCTTTTGTAAATTATAAATTAGGGCAAACAGTAGTATTATATTTATTAATGGTAGTTCTTTCTTTCATGTGACTTACTGATATGCATGAATTGACAAGCTGGTTCACTGAATGAGAAGCCTTTAAATTTTTATTTGATGAAACATCACAAATTAAAAAATATAGAATATATAATAATATGGAATTGAGTATTACTACATCAATAAAAAAAATTAAAAAAAAAATAAAAAAATATTAAAAAACCAGTTTAATTATTCCACTTTGGTTTGATAGGGCAGAGGAGTAGAAGTTGAAGTTGTTGTTTTCGTTCTTCTCACGTGATCATCTCTCTTCAGAGTTAGGGTTGAGATTCTCCTAATAGAAAAATATCTTTTGGTTTCTTATTTGACTTCAAAATTGTGTCTTAAAAATCAGAATATTATAGTTAAGTTACTTATTTATCTATTTATTCATCTTTTTCTAATTATTTTAGTATTAAGCAAAATTTATTTCCCTTGCATTTTGGCTCATTAGCTTTTAAGGTGTGTTGGCTTTTTAGCCGTTCTATATAACATTAGAATATCTAAGATTTATTTGGTTATTTGAGAGTCTAAATTTCTTGTGTTGGTACACATCATGTGTATATTTCTATTATCTCTTTTTCTATTCTTATATCTTCCTCTTAATATTTTTCTATTTGGGAGAATTCTCAGATCTGCTCCGAAATTGATGTTTGCATGAGATACATGGATTCAGCGAATTTTATCTATCTACTCTTCGGGGGGTTGCCACAAAGTCAACACCTGGAATGAAAAAAGCAGAGTGTGGCAGCCCCTTTGGGGAACTATTTTGACTGCTAACACACTAAAAGTGAACACATTATGATTTAAATTTATACAAATATTAACGATGCTTGAAATTTATTATGAGTTTAAATAAAAGTCTTTTTTCGTTTATACTGGTCATACTGCTATTCAACAATTTATGGTACCTCTAAAATTTGTGTTACTGAATTTCTATTTCAATGATCTGAAATTTTTGTTTTTAATTATATTGAGACTACAAGAAAATGGATTTATTTTAATATTCCTAAAAAGATTCTCTTCACGCAATTGATTTTTTAATATCTTCAATTAATTCATGGCAATTTCTTTATTCCAATATCTTACACTTCTGTTACTGTTGTTTTTAGTGTTTTAGCAGTCAAAATAATATAACCTCGCCTCCTCGTATGGCGTTCCCTGGGCAACATTGTAATTACAGAAAAGGTAATAAAAAGCAACAGGAGAAATCATTTTAAAAATTTGATTATGTTTTTAGAAATTCTTTAAATGAATTAATAAATGTCAAAAATAATTTCAAAATTTAAGCGAATGTTAGTTCAAGTAAAAAAGGAAATTAATTATAATTACCGTAAATTAGTTTAAAAATATTAATCAGTATAAAATATTTTATATAATCTATTATATTATACTACTCATTACTAAAATAAATTACTAATACTATGATAAGATTTTTTTCATAAATATTTAATTTAGTTTTTATGCTTTTTTAAAAGTTTTGTTTAAAAATGCAAACATTTTTTTAAAGTCGAGAGAAAACAAGATTGTATTTTATGATTCTTAAAGAATTCAAATAATCTTTGTATTAAAATCCAACAGTACACTTTAAATTTTTTTTTAATTATTAGGAACAAAGAAAGGCTTATTTTGATGATTTTAAAAGACTTTTAAATTTATTTGCATTAAAGTAATAAAATAAACATTTTTTGAAATTGTTTAATTTTTGCAAATATTGTTTTAAAACTGTGAATCTTATATAAGCTCGAATCTTGTCTACTGTAACCTGAAATAAGTATTTTGATATTTTGTCTGGTAAATTTGTAGTTAAAAGATTCCAAAGAACTTCCTGTTGTTTTTGAGTATACCTTCAAATAAAGAACAAAGCGATGCAGTTCTTTTCGATTACAGTGGCTAAGAGGTTAAGTGACTAAAGTGGAAAAAAATATGTTTTATTTGAAAAACAAAAATCTTTTTTAACGTATAAATAACGATAAAACATATATATTTTTAAATTTTCTTAAAAGGACATATTACTTATAAATAAGCTTTACTTTCAGATTAGCTGCGATAATATGTGATTGAAAGAAACCAAAACACTTCTATACTTTCCTTCATTATATAGTTTTTTACTTTTAAAACACCACTAGTTCAATTTGTCATTTATGATAGTTAAAAAAAGATTCTTAAAAAGGAAAGGTAAAGGGTAATTATAATTCAACCATTATTTTTGAAATAAATCTGTAATATTGTTGTTTTGCTCTTCTTGTAATTTTATGTTTTGTATTGTTAATGTGCTCTTTATTTGTAATTTTTTCTCTTTAAGAGAAACCTATAAAACGAGTAAGTATGATTTTTTCTTAATCGCATTTATCAATATGAGGAACACTTTTAATTATACATTCCTTTTTCGGAGGGAATGAGTATTAAAGAATGATTCCTAAAAATAAAAAGAATAATTATATTTAGATCGTAAAAGAATAATTATATTTTGAAAATAAATTTTTTATTATATTGTTTATTTTGCTTTTTTTTTTTTAAATTTTTGTCTTTTGCATTGTGATTTGCTCTTTAGTAATTTTTTTATGAAAAAAATAATACAGATGATACGAGTAAGTGGGATTTTTATTATCTTACTTATCAATATGAGGAACATTTTTAATTAAACATTCCTTTTTAGGAGGGGTTTGAATTTATTAACCATAAAGACTGAAATAGATTTCGAAAGGTCATTAGTTTGCAAAATGATCACAAAGTGAGGCACATCAACCTTAGAAAATGTTTAGCAATTTCAGCATAGTTTTTGTGAAATTATGTAAGTAGTTTTAGATGATATTTCTCTTCCATATTCGGTCTTTGTTATCTGTCGATGAATAATGCGGGAGTCATTGAATATTAATACGTTATTTCATGAATTCTCAATTGAAGAATTTAGATAACTGAAATTTGAACGTCTATTTTCATGCGTACGACAAGTTTTCTTGCTCACTCTAAAGTTGAGTCTTTTACATCTTTTTTTCTTGGTAAAATTTTAAGTATCTCATGAATTCTTAGCATGGAATTATTAATGTATCAGAAATGCTTAAGGTGGTTTACATCGTAGGAAATATTTTTTTCCTGAATGTAAATGCACATATACAGTGGCGCTCACGTACTTAAGGACTGTGTTTTCAAAATAGATGCGTCATTATTTTGGATGAATATTATGCTTTGATCAAGATATCTATAATGAAAAATTCTACCTTTGTTGAACTTCAATCCTCAAATAATTCATTCGTGATCATAAGTGTTTCATAAAAGTTTATTTAAAAATTATAGTATTTTGTTAAGTTTCTTATACTTAAGGACAGTTTGTCTAATCATGAGTTATTGAATGATTACAATCAATTTATCGATCAATGTAAGTGTAATTTACTACATTATCTTTGTCTGATGCTTTAAAACATTATATTAATANATGTGTTGTATATTGTGGGTAAGTTTCATAAAATTCCATGTGTAATTTCTTGAGTTATCGCGATTTTTGTGAATTTTCCTTAATTTATGATAACCAGTGTATATTAAAAAGAAGTTATTTGTTCCAATACATAATTATCAACTCGATAAACTTATGCGTGAACAATAAATTTTGGATTTTACTTTTCATAAAGACATGTCCTTAAGTATGTGAGCGCCACTGTAGAAATTCAACAGAATACGTAAAATAATGTATAATATATATATTTATAATATGAATTATCTTAATACATATAAATAAAGTGCCATGAATGTAAGTTGGATGTTTAAATTCAATTTTTATTTCGTAAAAATCGAAGTAAAAACTCAGTTCTGCATCTTCTTGAAACTGTACGAACAAAATACAGATTTAATAACACATTCATTGATTCTCCATACTCTTTCATTTAAGCGCGCACCCGACTAGATACCGTAAGGTTCTTTTCAACAAAAATCTTTCCTACTCGCTACTGCTCTCATAATTATTAGCAATTGTTTCGAATCAGATCACTTATGTTCCCATAACAAATCAATACCTCTGGGGGTACCGATACAGAAGTTTCCTTGTCTTCTGGATTGGTTCAAAATTACAAGGCTACGGCGTTGAACATTTGTAGTCGTAAACCCAAAAATTGGGTCGACTGTTCAACGGCGGTCATAAAATAAAATAAAATAAAATCAGATCACTTAGAGATACGAGTTAACACTTTGCTTAGAAATGACTAATTTGACCAGAAGTCTCAGAAAAGATAAATTTGGGAAAAGTTTAGCAGAGAATTTCATACTGCGGAAACTAAAAAAAAAATTATAAAGAGCCCTTTAATAATCTTAAATTGACTATTACAGGGGGAAAGGGTGACTGACAATTTGATAAAAGTTTAGGCTGGCTGTAAAACTCAAGAGCATTTTTAACAATTTAACATATCTGGGAAAAGATGAACATATCGTTACGTTCCTTTGTGAAATCGAAATACCCGGGCGTAGAGCTTTTTACAACTTGAAAACTGGTTTACTCGTTATGGACTGAAGAAATTTCATTAGTTGTTGTAATATGGATAAATTATCGAAAGATTCTATTCATAAGCATAGTTAGAATAACCTTGCTTTTATCTCCTTTATATTCTAGCATATGATTAAAAAGTTATTATACGTCAATGAAAGCTAAAAAGAAATGCCTGCCTCTTTAGTACTCTACGAAACTTTATGCTTCTTAACAGTTTACAGTCCTAAAAACTACCCTGAAAAAGAAAAATTCTTCAATGAGTATAAGTCTTGTTGAGTTCCACCAAATAAGCAGATTGAAGACGATGCGAACAATTTCTAGAATATGGTCAGTCTAAGTTTTACCAACCTTAAAAATTTTTTTAGAAAAAGTGACATGATTAAAGTGTGCAACTTTTCATAAGTTTCCTTGAACGCCCTTTATTTTGAGGTTGAACTAAATAAGATGAGTATATTTTTCTACCAAGAAACTATCCGCTCCCCTTCTGAATTTTCTAAACTCAAACTAAACGTCAATGTTCATTCCGCAGACAAAACAAATTTTCGTTATGGTTATTTGTGGAAAATTCTAAGTTTCATTAGCAACCTTTATTTCAAATCGTGCCCCAATACCTACTAGAATATGCAGAGTATACCAACTAGATTATGTTATTTTTCCTGAAAATACAATTTTTCAAAATTTAAAATTCTGCATGAATTTAAAATGACCTTTTCCAAATTTTAGAATATATGAATCTTAAACATATCTATGTGCATTGTTTTCACAATCAAAAATGATCACAATAGTAGTACTAGATTAATAAAATTGCCTGTCATTCTAGTGTGAAATAACTTCCAATATAAAAATACTGATTTCAACTTAATGACTTTGTGATAGATTTCTATTTTATAATTTTATGTTAAACAAATCAATGAAAAGAAAAAAATTTAAATACTGACAGTATTTTATTAAAATATTTTCTTTTTAGAACTTTAAAGAATTTAAATCAAAATATGCAAGACTAACACTTTACTTTACAAATTACAATATATACGAATACATTTGACGTTAACATAATCACGTATTTAAACTAGCATTCTTAGCAAATCAATTTGACACTTTAATTGGTAGAGAATAAATAAAAATATCACATTGTTCTTTACATGATATATTAAAAATTCCAATTTAGATTGAAATAGAATACTGGAAAATTTGAACAATGACAAAGGATATTTAACACAAGATACAGATTAATAACAAACTTCAGTTAAATTGTATTTCCACTTACGAGATGGAAGACATATAAGACTAGATTTCATTAGAGTACAAAAAAAGGAATTGATAAGAAATTTAATTCTAAATATGTGGTGGTGGCTGCTTAAATTTTTTACTTAAACTGTGTTTAAAAATATTAGAGATTAAGATTGGGGGATTTGAATTTTTAGAAACCTAATTTTACTTTAGAAATACCAAAACTCTTTAGAATTAATTAACAATTAACAATTATACTCTTAATACTATAAATACTATAAATTAACAATTTTACACGCATTGAAACCTTACGGTTATGCAATGTATTTACACTAAATTTCCAAATAACTATTTACAAAATTTTAAAGAACGTTCATTTAAATTCTTTAGCTAAATTTTGAACTGTCTTGTTTTTAAAACTATGAAACAAATAAAGTTAGTCCAAACATTTTTTTTTCTTAGATTATCCAATTTTGAGTTTTAAAATCTTCGTAAATTTTATTTCGACGCAATTTTAGGTACGTAATTTTTTTATTTTTTTATTTACCTGAAAATTAACTGAATCGCGATTTATGATACTGATAAGCTTTTATTCCTTTATTAATATTCCTCAACCTTTTCATTAGAGAATTCTTATTAAATTTTAAGCCAAGCAAAATTTAAGTACAAATTTATGCTCTATAGATCAAACGTAACATTCAAATGACATTTGAATAACGAGTTGTTTTATTTGAATGATTTAATGAAACCTTACATGAATTTGCTGCTTAAACATGTTTCTAGATATCAATCTATTAAGAGTATGAAGTTAATAGTACAATAGTATAAAAGTACAAAGTTTAATCATGTCTTAAACAAATAACTTTCAGTGCAAAATATTTCTGCAAAAGCGCGAGAAAAATATATTCAAAACAATTATAAATTCACATAATACTATTAAAACAATTTTAAATCAATTGCTGAATAAAATGAGGCTATTATTTATTTACTAAAATTTATTGCAAGATTTTTTTAGTTAAAATTTGGTACTAAACAATTAAAGGTAATCGAGATGCTGCATCTGAAAAAGCGTTATTTGTAACAATAACGTATTAAAAAAAACTCCCCACAGTATTATTAATACAGTGATAAAACTCATATTCTCTTATTAAAAAAATACTGCCTGCACAAAAAGTATCGTTAGCTGCCTGAATTCTACGGGAATACCAATCCACTGCAGAAACTTACATGAATGAATCGAGGAAGTTCCGAAACGGCTGAAAGAATGTGAAACGCGAAGAGAAAGCAGAACGACCGACTACCACTTCCATTTCGTACGACACATTCTCCCATCTGGACTTTAATGTCCCATAATTCTAACTGAAAAACATCGGAGTCTAATCACTTACAAGGGAAACTAGGGAAGTGTGACTCGCCAATTTTGAAATAAACTAGTGGGATGTATGCCTTATGAGGAATAATTTTAGNGGCATACATCCCACTAGTTTATATCAAAATTGGCGAGTCACACTTCCCTAGTTTCCCTTGTTAGTTAGATCCGATACAAATTTGTGTACGGCCATATGCGCTTTTATAATCTATAAAGTGCATAGCTATTGTATTGACTTGCTGACTTTGAGGAATACAGTTATGAAGAGATATCAACTACATTTAAAACACTATTACAACCGACTAACTTGACCGAGAATATTGAACGAATTTTATTCACCAAAGGCCTTAGGAATGTATGTTTATCCGTACTTTGGAATGTACGCTTTTATTTTGACAATTTAATCAAGTAATAATTTTAACAGGATTTTATACGTTGGATATATATTTATCCAGAAATATCTCCAATATATGTTTTATTTATACCAAAATCTGTCAAATGTGCCTGCGGTATGCTTTCATTTCTTAATGCAGCAGGTGTTATAGTTTATTAAATTTTCCTGCTTGTTAAAGTTTTATTATCAAAATGCATTGAAAGATCAGATTCTTTATCTACATAAAATATTCTAAATTTTTTCAAAAACTTACCTTCCTTTATTGCTAATCTAACCACATTAAGCTGTTTCCGATACTTTCTTCTCCAGGATTTTTACATTGTCTAGGTAAATATTTTTATCACCAGCGATATTGCTTACATTAACATAATTCGTATCATTCTAACAGATACTATCAGGTGGCATGTAATCTAGATCTATATTATTATTCCAATTCTTAGATCAGATTTGCTATATAATTTTTTCTAGAAGACAAACATGTAAATACAGCTCTGACACAGTTGCAACCTAGCAGCTTGTCACTCAATTGTCTTAAACACCAAACCAAAAACGAAACTGTGATATATTACAAATATTACTTAAAATATACATTATAAACATTGCATTGAACCCTGAGCCCAGTTTAGGAACGGCAAGAAAAAGTAAAGAAAAATATTTTGCTAAGAGCCGATCATTACCAAATTTGAATTTTAAAAAACTAAAGATAACTGCTATCGAGTTTTATTGGACAGGATAATTAATAAGTAAAATCTTGTAGTAGTTTGTTAATTTTTTAACAAACTGCTTGAAAAAAAGGATGGTTAATTTGTTTAATTTTCAATTAAACAACAACGACAACTGTTAAGTTTGGAGGTGGCAGGTTCGAATCCTGCCGTACCCTTGGATGTATTCCTTGTGATGTCCTTCTCTGTATTGTGCTATCTGTCCTTCTACTTGTCAGAGGTTTGTAAGCCTTAATTGAGCACACAAGCCTGCAAATGTATATTGTACCAATAAACCAATAAAGGAATATATATGTGGCCATCCTAGCAGAGCGCACTCGTTCTTCTGACGCTTTAGTGGAAGTAGCGGACCTGGATATATTTTCGTGATGTTCTTCTCTGATTTGTACTATCAGTCCTTCAACTTATAAAATAATTGAAAGATATCTTTCTTTATGAGCATACAAGACTGCATATTAATGTGCAACAATAAGCTGTTGCTGTAGTTTATTTACGTCGTACTAGAGCTGCACAATGGGCTACTAGCGACGGTCTGGAAAACATTCTTGTCAACCTCATGAGGTTGATCCGAAGACATGTCATCATAATTTTGATCCTCTGCAGAGAGGATGGCACCCCCGCTTCTGTAGCCGGACGACCTGCACGTGAAGTGGAACACTTTAAGGTAGAACAGTTTAATGAGAACCAACACCGCACATCCTCGGTTACTTCGTAGACTGATCAAAGTGGTCACCCACCTACACACTGACTGCAGCCACTAATGTTTGACTTTCTGTATTCTACGGGGAATCGTGCCTTAATGATACGATCAGTTCACTGCGGGGCACAACAATAAAATGATGTATGAAATGTCTACTATGATTCAGCGGTCTTGCCCGTGAAGGGCCGTAAACGGCTTCAAGAGTTCAGATAAATTTTGAAGATGATGATAATAATCCTACCGGCCAGCATCTAGGTAGCTCGTTCGAATAATGGTTGTCTGTGCTTCAATTTATGAACCGTGCTATGCATTGAGCATACAAGCCTGGATGTGCATCGTAAGATAGTCCCGCAGAGGACTGATCGTTAAGACACGATTCCCAGCAGATCACCGAAGTCAAGCATCACTGACTACGGTCAGTGTGCGGGTGGGTGACCACTTGGATCAGTCTGATGTAAGGACCGAGGGTGTGCGGTATTGGTCCTCTTTAAACTGTTCTACCGTAAAGTGCTCGACTTCGCGTGCAGGTCGTTGGGCTATCGAAGCGCGGGTGCCATCCCCTCTGCAGAAAATCAAAATTGTCTTCGGATCATCCTCAGGGATGTTTCCCAGACCGTCGCTCCAATAACCCATTGTGCAGCTCTAATGCGACGTAAATGAACTGCAACAACAACGTATCATAAGATTAAATAAATAAAAAATATGAATGAAATTTTACTCAGCACTCGCGTAAGTCAAGTTCCTCGTAAGTTAACACATTTAAACATTTATCGTCCCATTTAAATATCTTCATTGTCAATAAATTATTTCTTTTAAAATAATTAATTTTAATTTTTCTAGGCTTCTATCCAATAAAAACTCCTGGAACTTAAGATTTTTCAATAGAAAAATACGTAGATTAATATGGTATAAAAAAATTTATACCTCATAATTCAAAATTTTTAAATCCGCAATGAAATTAAATAGTCAGTAAAAAAATTTTTTTGCAGTTGTCAAATTATCTTTGAGTAAATGTGTTTTATAAATGAGTACAATTAGTGCTTAATTAGTTTTGAAAGTATAACTAAAACGCAAAAAGTGAAATTAGCATTAAGGGGTTCGAACTTTGGATCGCTCTCCTGACCAAACTATGGGGACCGTATTTCCCAGATTGCGGCTACCCCTTATATTTTGAGGGTTAAAAATCTTAATATGTAAAAAAAAATACATGTTTATTCAAGGAAAGTACGTTTTTATGTCCGATTTCGCAACTTAATTAATAGTTAGCCCTAAGTAATTTTCATATTTGAGGTCACCCCTAGGAACCTTTATGATCAAAAATTACATCATTAGGACGAAAGTTATTCAGAGTGATATAATTTTTTTGCCTACTGTACAAGATCCCCATGGATTCGCAGATATACAATTGGTAATAGTTTTAGTAGTTCCTGTACTTAAGTGAAAAAAGAAACATTTTTTAAAAGTTATGCATTTTTTTTTTTTTACAAACAAGGGATGAAAATTGTCTTAACATGGAAAATCGTTAAATCGTAATAAAATACTAGGATTGTTTTTGTGAAAAACATAAGAGTGTGATGTAGCGATGAGGAGGGAGTAGTGAGATAGGAGCTTTTAATATATTTCTCTCGCATATCGAATGCTTTCAATAGCTAATTTTTCTTCCTGTTAATTTCAACAAATATTTGAAAAAAAAACATAAAACTTTCAGAACATCTATTGAGATGTTTAATAATTAAGGACACATTTTTTTTAAAAGGAAATTAAGGATNTATTTTATATTTGTAAACACTTCGGTTAGATTTTGAAAAGCATCTGACTATGTAAAAGAAGAAAAAAAGTGGGATCTGGGGGCCCTCTTTAGTAGTGAGTGAATGAGATAAATGAGTTAGAATTAAAAAAAAAAAAAACAATTAATGCAATGAGATTTTAGTCTTTTAGGGGGCCCCATCAGAACTCGGGGCCCTGGGCCAGGGCCCACTGGGCCCATCCTTAAAAACGGCTCTGGCAACAACCAAAAGAATAGACTCTCTAATACGAAGGGAACAATTATCAGGATGATGCTAGGGGCCCCATGGGCCATTAGCAACGCCTCACTAAGAAAAGATCTCAAAATCGAAAATATAAATGAATTCATAGCAAAATTGAATGCTAAGTTCTACAACGATGTCACTAAGCGTCAGAATTTAATCTACTTCTCAATCTAGAACTAATGATTATATTAATTATAGCCCAGTCACCGCCTTCCTGAGCTCCGACTGTATTATATCAAAATATTATAAAATTTTAACACCATAACAACACAAACACACACAGATCTCAACACCAGGATATGGCGAACCCGGTGAAGGAGCAACGCGGAAGATAGTCCGATCTGGGCGAGCCACATACCTGCTAATTCTCACAGCGAGCAAACCTGGTACGAGTGGTGATCACAGGGACGGCCGGGTCACTGTGCTAACAGAAAAACACGTACGAGTGGTGAACCTATCCCCGTGTAAATAATTGAAAATAATTTATTATTTTTAATTTAAATGTATTAATTTAAATTTATTTTCTGCTCATGTTCATTTTTCAACTTTGTTGTTCATTTCAAATTCGTCTAGTAATTTTAACTTTTAACAATTTATTTGTGCTCTAAATCATAAAACTTGACAATGGAGTTTTTTCTAGCACCTCTCTTTATTTAATTTATGGCTTGTTTTAGATGTATATGTCTTTTTAGCTCATGTCTATTAGAACAGGATGAATCAGATAGTGGCGCGCCGAGATCTCAATCATATCCAGCATCCAGACAATGCGTAAAGAGAATGGTTACCGAGTATAAGTTTTTCTTTTCATTGAAAGCTGCAAGCTTGTCCAAAGGTGTGCTACCACCAGTAAGCACATCCGGGCTTCTTTCATGTTTGTCGTTGACTTTTCGATCGATTAGTTCGAAGAAGTCTATAGAAGTGTATTCAAAATGGGTGAGAAAGACGGTGATATAATGAAATCTTCTAGAGATTCAGAAGATAAAGGTGCAATGTATTTTATATGGAATCCCGACAAAAGAGAATTTTGTGGACGCAGCGGATCTAGTTGGTGTAAGTTTGTTTACGAAACCCCGCCCTCTAGCATGCTTTCTAACGTTAAAGGGCACTTCTATTTCTGAAATGCCCTTTACTACAAATCGGCTGTTATAGAACAATAAATATATTTGCAGCAGGAGAATTTCTGTTGTGTATTTTAATCTGATACGTGACAATATCAACATTGTCTTTTGATTGTTTCATGCATTTTGTGTTAATCTTGATTAAATAATTCTTTAAAATCGGTCCCATTTATCGAATAAAGTCTTCATCAATTAATAATTTATTTGACATAATGTGGATAGTTTCTTAACATTCCATGTTATAGTCAACTGCTATCAAGGCACTAAATGGGTTTTAAACTTTCAAAATTATTTTAAAAAATTTGTACAGTGATAGCTATGAGTTATACTTTTCCTGAGTTTGTCCTTTGCCCTGAATTTTTTATTCAATTTTATAAAACATATTTTGGTTAAAATGTAGAATGGGGTGTTACTTGGAACTTAGTGCTGCATTTGAAACCTTCTGTCTTCCTATTTCTATTGCGGTTTATTAATATTAGCAAATCTCTTATAATTTATTTTTCATGATTTTTGTTAGTCCTAACGATAAAAAAAATGCAATGTGCAGTATAGCGGTCCTTAATGTTTTTGTATGGAGGGCGACTTGAACCAATGAAGGCTTAGCTAATTAAAGATAGATAAAAGAAGCAAACAAGAAAAAATACTTATTGCTACATTCCACTTTATAGATGGTTTTGAAAATTAGTATAAGTATTTATTTTGAAGTAGCCATTTCAAAATTATTTAAAAAAAAAAGAAGAAAAAAAATTTGTTGAAGACAGGAAAAAGTTGATAATATCCAACCTCCTGACTTTTTTAGTTCACTATATCCACAAAAAATAACGTGTGTATAGCAAGGCACGGGCCAGAGCATTTCGTTCACTATAACGGGGTTTGACTTTATTATAATTTTTGTAGAAACATTGTTTTAGATACTAAATTCTTTTTATCAGTCATTAACCTGAATATGCAAAAAAGGAAATGCTTAAATTCAATCAAATCTGAACAATACTAACTGATATTTTTTAAATAAACGAATAATGTTTAAAACTTTGAATCAAAAAAATAGGAAAACTTATGTTTTTTTAATTTTTATCAAATCATATAATACAAAGTTTTATTTAAAAAATAAATTATCTTTAATGTTTGTAAAAAAATAATATTTTTTTTTTATTGTGTAAAAATGCATATTAAAAATTTTTAATTAAAGAAATTTTACGGTTTTCTGAAATGATTTAAAATAAAGCACATTATAGTTCAACGTAAGTTGTACTTAAATACTAACTCTAGGACATTGAATAATTTAGAGAATTATTAAAGATTTTATGAATGTTGAAACTTAAACTGTTTTTTAAGCTATAGAATATAAAAAAAAAGCAGTTTTTTTTTTTTTTTTACTCATTTAAATTTTGTTGTAATATAGTGTAAAAAATATCAAGAGAATTTCTGAAAACATATGAACGTATGTAGCAATAACTGCCAAAAAAGAATTTTTCAATAAATTGAGAGTAAAATCTAGACAAGTAAGGAAGTTTTTAAAAGTAAGTTGAAATGCTTTATTCGAATTGTATTAATTAACATATTTCAAGACTTTCTTAACCATGGAGGAAAATGTGAATAAATAGCTTCGATTGATGTCTAAATTAACACATAGAAACAAGATATCTGCACACCTGGAAAGTCAGGGATTTTGATATTGAGCAAAATTTTTCATGAAGTATCGTGATTTTAACTATTTTTAAAAAAATAAAACATGGAAAGTCATGAGTTTTGGTCGCAGAAATTTTTTTATATAACATGAAATTTACCACCCCCTTTCCCCCATTTTCCAAATATCTCAATTAGTTACAAAATCCCCACTTATAATCCCCAAAAAGTGAAAGAAAGAACATCTGGAGCAAATTATCTTTTAAACTTCTGTGATTTCAGAAATTTTTTATTTATTTATTTATTATATCAATTTAAAATTCTAGTTTAGGCTCTTTGTATTACACTTACTTTAAAGAAGAAATAAAACAGCTTTAAATAACTACATATATTTGACAGTATTTAGTTATTTGCTTTTGTATTTTTTTCCAGCTATTTTTTTGTTGCAACTCTTTCTTTACTCTGTTTAAGTTTAAAATCAATAAATATGAAGATGCAGAGTTTTGGTTATACCTATCGTTTTAATTATTGTTACTATAATTCTTTTTTTAATTTTATTGTGTTTTTGTGGAAAAAATAGTAACATTTGTTAAGTCATGAAAAATTCTTGAAATTATTCAAGAAAAGTCATGGATTTGAAAATCTAAAATGTAGGAGATTCCCTGGATAAAGCACATCAAAAGGGATTAATAAAATGCGTGATTGAGATGTCAAAAGGCGTAAAAACATCATATTAAAATATTAGAATTTTCAAAATCATTTAGAAAAAAGTAGCAATAATTGCCTAAGAACGATGGCAAGAAATCCTTTAAATTTGTGATAAAATCGACTCAAATATAGCACTTGTTTTAATGCACAATCAAAGTGCCATAATAATATTTATTAAATATATCAGGATTTGTGTAACCTTGTAAAAATGTGAGCGATAACTGTCTTAAAACGATAGAAGAATAGCTTGGATTTGTGATGAAATTGGCTTGAATAAGACAAATTTAAAGTGATTATTTAAATATGCAATTCGAAACTCTTGATACATATTAATCATCACCGTAGTTGACCAGGCAGCCCAATGTGGGCCAGTGCCCTCCTCTGAAGATTTCTCCATAATGACTTCCAATTTATCTTTGATCTCCAATTCTTTTAATTAATTGCAAGAAAATCAGACTCCACCGAGTCAGCCCATCTCAGCTGCGGCCTTCCCCGCTTTCTTGCTCCAGTGGGTTTAAAAGCAGTATCTTTTTTATTGAATTGTCATTACTCATTCAAATCACATGGGCCATCCAATTCATTCTACTTATTTTTATGTATTTAATAATATCGGGTTGTTCATTAGTCTTGTACATGTACAGTTCAGAGTTAAATCTCCTTCTCTAGTTATTGTTTTCATTTACCCCACCAAGTATACTCCGCAAAATCTTTCTCTCAAATATTGCGATATAATTTCCTTCTTGTTTTGTCCTTGTCCAAGCTTCAGAAGCATATGTAAAGACTAGCCTGACAAGAGTTTAGTAGATTAAGAACTTTGTTTTTCTAGATAGAAACCTAGATTTAATAAATTTTCTCAGTCCATAGACAGCCCTTTTTTGCCAGATAGAGTCTGTTTTTTCTTTCAGGAGTCATTCTGTTGTCAATAATGTTATATTTGGTCCTAGGTAAGTAAAATTCCTTACTGTTTCAAATCTATAAGAATCTTATAGATTTTATCTATAAGAATCTTATAGATTTGAAACAGTATATGACTATATTATACTTATAGATTCATATAGATCAAATCTATAAGAATCTTAAGACATATTAATATGGTACTAAAAAAAATAGAGATTTAAAAAACTACCTGGAAATTCGATAATAAATACCAAGCACAAAATCAGAAGATCCCTATAATTTACAATTAAATAGATGTAAATAAGGCTCATAAAAAAATAACTCTATTTTGAAATTTGATTTGTCATAAATATATATAAAGAAGCATTAAGATTTTTAAAACTGGTATTGCCGAAAAACCTAACAGATTTAGGATGGAATCTGTGCAATTTGGGTGTGTTTAGAATTAGGGACTCGAATGCACAATGGAAAATTTCTCACTTTTTTTTTTTCTCTTCAAAAAAGAAGTAAAGGTTATAATAATTATTTAAATTATGTTCAGGTGCTGCCACAATTCAACAGCAGGCAGGCCACAATTAGTGTACTCCTACGTAGTATAATTATTTAAATATGGTTATGTATGTTGTTTTTTTTTGCAGTTGTGAATTTTATACAATGATTTTAATAAGTAAATTTTTTTTCTTGTTTCAGTGAAAATAGGAGTTTTCTACGTAATATTTTATCTGTTATTAGCTGGATTTTGGACTGTTATGTTATTAGTATTCTATCAAACATTGGACTATTACACACCTAGATGGCAGCTTGGTGATAGTCGTATTGGTACAAATCCTGGTGATTATTTTTTGTTCCTCTTTATCTAAAATATAGCAATAGTAGTAGTATATGTTTTATATTTTAATCAGTTATCGAACTTTATCTTAATAAAAATGCATGGCATTTATAATTTGCTCAGTATCAAGGAGTGGAAATATACATGTTCCTTCTTATCAGTTAGATTACAAAAATATATTTTACTGGTGCATGCACAAATAGGTGTGTTTGTATATCACATGGTGCATAATGTTTTAAAAAAGTGCTTAAAGGTGCTTATTTTCGATTATCGTTTTTTAAAAGCCTTTAAAGATGTTTTTTTATTTGGTATTTTTAAAAAATGCTTAATTTTCCTTTCACGAAAATTGTATTTTTTTCTTTACCATATCGATTTTTGCCACATATTATGCAAAAGTGTAGCTTTCACGTTAGTCTATTCAATGTTTTCACAATTCAATCAAAGAAATGCATTTTGGCGTACTTCCGGATCATAGTATGAAAGCACCAATCATTTTGCAAGTTTGATTAAATACTTGCGAAACCGCATGTCCCTATACTCATCTGGGTTCAGTGAGATTATTGCACACTCATGTGCAACTCTGTTTGCATTTTGCAAGTTATTCCCAAATTCAGACTTCATTTTCTACCCTCTGATATAGAACCAAAGAATCTCTTGATCATTATATAATGGCTAATATAATCCAGAAAAGAGTTCTTTGTTAGAATGTAATTATTTTATAATGTAAAGTCTAAAAAAATGATTTCCAATTTTGTTAATGTATAGTGCGCTTAAATTTTTTTTGCAGTGATTAAAAAGTACTTAAAACGTGCTTATTTCTTGCACCCTTGCTATGACCATTTGGCTATGCACCCTGTATAACAGTCAAGAAACTTGCTTTTGATACCTCTGCATATTGCCATTTAGATGCTATAATCTTTTGTGTTTTTGTAAAAAATATAAATATATATAATTACCTTTGACGAGCAATTATATAATATCCTTTTTCTTTTATTTAAGTTGAGAAGGTTTTCAATTTTGATATCTTTTTCAGGTTTAGGTTTTCGTCCCCTTCCTCATCCAGACAATGTTGATAGTACTCTCATCTGGTTCACACATGGAAGTGCAAGAGAGTGGGATTATTGGGTCACTTCTTTAGATCAATATCTACAGCGTGAGTATCTTTTACTAATCAAATTAGTGCAGCACTTTTTGTCTTTATAAATAAAATATATAAAGACAACTATGAATATATTAACCTATTAAACCTTCTTTATTTTGAAAATAAGAGGAGTGAAAAAAATTTTTCATCGTATTATTATTAATGATTTTAAACTAGATTTTATGACTGATTCAATCCTGGAACTAAGTTTAGTCTGGCTATGAATTTGTTATTGGTGTACATTAGGGGAAGGGTGCACAACCTTTTTGAGTGAAGGGCCACTTGCACAGCAGGTAAATTAACGAAAGGCCGCATGCATCTTTAGTCATGTCACTTTTTTCAAAAAACTTTTTCAATTTTTCACAATAATTCATTTATCAAATATATATAGATATACATAAGTATTAAAGAGGATATAAATTCTAACCAAAAAGAACTATACAGAATGAAATTGCAAAAAAATATAGGCATTTTAGTGTAATATAAATTTGAATTAATTATTTTAATTTAAGAAAATGTATATTGTTTAAACAAAAAACAAACTAAAAGATTTTTTTTGTTGCGCTCAGAAGTTCCCACGGGCCACACATAAATAGTTGATGGGCCGCATTTGTTGCCACAGGTTGTGCACNGAGTAATATAAATTTGAATTAATTATTTTAATTTAAGAAAATTTATATTGTTTAAACAAAAAACAAACTAAAAGAATTTTTTTGTTGCGCTCAGAAGTTCCCACGGGCCACACATCAATAGTTGATGGGCCACATTTGTTGCCACAGGTTGTGCACCCCTAGTGTACATATATGGGTCATTAACTAGAAATGTCCAACGTTAACATCAGAAAGAAAAATTTTCATGTGATTTTTTTTTTGTATTAGGCAAAATATTAATATCAAGATATCATTACTATTCCTTATTAGAATTTTTGTCTTACTGTGTATAAAAATTAAATGGATCATGAAAACAAAGTTTTATATTACCATTCGCATTAAAAGTTTTTTACATTTCACTGTAATTTAAAAATATTTTTGTACTGCGATTAACTTTTCTCTAGCATCATTACTATCCTACAGTTTTTACAACCATTCGGTTCATGCTATTGGTGACTTAAATAACATTTATTCTTAGAAGAGTTATGTTTGATGGAAGAATTTTGTGTGAGAAATTCTTTAACACTAAGCATAGCAGCATTTAATATATACCTATTTCTGACATATCCGGTCAATTGACCGAACTTTATGTCCTTGATTGAATGTATGAAATATGGATGTTAGGACGGAAACAATTATAATTAAACAAAATTGTATGTTGCCAATTTTTTATGTATTACAAACACAAAGAAGAAGAATTCTTAATTCATTGCTCAATGCATTTTTTAAATTTACAGGGTGTTTCCATTGTAGGGTGACCCGGGGTAATTCACGGTACACTTTACTAAAGTATAATTATATTTACTTAATAATAGTTTTTTGTTTAATCATGTTTTGTTTAATCATCAACAAAATAAGTATCTTTTAAACTGCTTTCTATATTTTCCATTTCAAAATGGGTTTCAAAATGTGCACATTTCTGCAAAGATCCCCCTCCTTCTCTTAATAATAAATATTTTGAGTTACTTTCTTTTTCTTTGATATAAAAGTAGTGTAAGCTTTTGTTTAATTGTTTCACATCTACTGTAAACATTATAATTGATTATAAGAAACTGTATCAAATGTTGCCCCCTACAGATGGGGTATTTATTAATCACTGGGGTAATTCCTGATAATTGTCATTTCTTCTTATAAATAGTATATAAAATAGCTAATTGTCTTTTCTTAGATAACAGTTCATATTTATCAAGTGGAACAACTATAAAATATATTTTAACTGTCATCACAAATTTTTTTTAACTTGTACAAGACTGTATTCTGATTAGCACCATTTCTGGTTTGTCTTACCTTGCTTCTATCTTAATTTTATGTGTGTAAATTGTTAGAATAATATTTTAAGTTTATAAATAGTGTAGATATATATATATGTGAGAATATGGTAAGAAATTATAAGCCTAAAAAGGATACTAAACTTCTAGAAAGCAAAATTAGTGAATTTCTTTTAACCCACTGGCGGTTAAGCAAATGGGTAAAATTGGGAGAATGTTTCTCCCTTATACACAATTCAACTATCTTTTAACATGGGAAAACCGGTTTTGCTATGTAGAGAAGACTGCAGGTTAAAATGTGACTTTTTACGTGCAGACCCGTCAGTGGGTTAATGATTGAAAATGAAAATTTCAGTTTAAGAGCTGCTGCCAGAACTGTTGACATACCTTACTTAACTTTACACTTTCCGTTAATGAAGTTAAAAAATCCAGCAAAAGTAACCCATGTGGGAACTCTCTCATATTTCAGCAGAACATGAGAATGAGTTGGCTGATTGCCTCAAATGTATGGCATGATGCAAAGATTTTTGGAAAATTTAAAGTGTTAATCTTTCTTCTTGCTTTTAAATAAATCGTTTTATTATCTGGTTAAACATATCTTTTTGGTTTATTTGTTTAATCTTGATGTCTTATTTGTTAATTACTATTATATAATTATTTTTAAACAGCCCCTTTACAATAAAAACTGGGGATCAGTAATTACCCCAGAAATGATCAAGACCAGGGGTAATTCCTGATCACTAAAAATTTAAAATCTTTTAAATTCTAATTAGATTTTCAAACAAAAGAAGGTGGCATGGGACTCATCTCACATAGACTCAAACTTCCAGTATATGTTAAAATTCTACCTTGAATAGCTTTTTCCCAAAATAGATGTTTGCATTTTTGATCAGGAATCACCCCAGGTCACCATACATTTTCTGCAAACATATTTTTCACATTTAGAGCAAAATTTGATGGTTTTATTGCCGTTACAATTTGGCATGTCTTGCGTTCAGAAGAATCTTTCTGCTTACCAAAACTAACTATGCAGCAGTTTTTGCAGAAATATGCAACTAATCAAAGGCAATACATTGAACACGCTTAACATTGTAATTTCTGATTCGTTAACCTTTAAAGCAATAACGTGTTCTCCCAGTCAAATGGTCAGTTGTGGTAGGAAAAGGTGTATGACAAGTATCATTCAAAAGAATCAAAATATAATTATATAACTATTTTAGTAAGTTTAAATCATGCATTTTATGTGTGATGTATTGCTACAAAATGATTTATAATGCAGTAATATAGTTATAAATCTTTTGTTCTGATTTATTTTTCATATTACTCATCTTAAAAATTTATTTATGAAATTTGAGTAGTTAAACTATATCTAAAACACAACAACAACAGAAAACCTGATATAAGTAAATAAAGAAAATTAAGTTTTTTTAAGTGATTAACTTTGATATATAAACTAAATTTATTGTGGCCACTGAAAGCTTAAGCAGTTTTTCTAGACCCCCTTTTCGGACAAAGGTTGTGCACCCTTAATATATGCAGGGTCCCCATGGCACAATCGCAGCGACATTGTCGCAGAATGCTACAATGTTCTTGCAGAAACATTTTTTTTTTTTTTGAAAAGTAAAAAAAAAAAAATCACTTTTCTTTTCTATAAAAATGTACACGTATTTGAACTATGTATTTAGAGAATCACTTTTTCATGCGCTCAATTCACGACGATGGTATTGTAAGTCAATGTAATGTTTCGATTGTATTTTCTGCAGTTATTGATTTTCAAGTGGATTTTAAATAACCCGATGTATTTCAAACAATATCGAAAATTCCAATCGTGCATTTGAGCATTTACTTTTTACGGTTAGATAATTCTAGAGAATTTTTTGCTCTTATTGCGATTTATTTTTAAATTCGATATTTTTAATACGATATTATTTATTACAGCAACCTAATCTTGAAACAAAACACGCGTTCGAGGAGTCCGATTCGCGTGGTTTCATCATCGATTTTTATTATTTTTTTTTTGTTGCTATTACTACTACGGATTTTATAATTTTTAATTACTTTTTTTTATTGTGATAATTATTTACAAAATTTAATAATTTGAAAAAACAAAATGCGAGAATATTATCCATAATAAATAAAAAAAATTATCACATGTTCAATTAAGAAAAAATTATACAGTATTTTTTTTTGTAAACACAGCTTATTAGCAATTCACATTATTCTCTGTGGAAATGTTAAAAAAAATTGGTTTTGCTTAAAAAGTGAGCTGCCATGGTTTAGAGTTCAATATTTGGGGATTTTATTATCGACCATGTCAAACTTCATCTATCAAAAGGTACCTCAAGATAGAATCAAGTTAACATGTCTTATATACTTGTGAATTGGTATTTAATATTTGTAGTGGTAGTTACGCCACATTTTATCCAGAATTAGTGATAGAATTCGATGAATGAATGCCACTAGTTGATTCATGCTATTTATTTATACCAATTTTATTCATATTTTTTCTTCATTTTTTTTATTTTTGTATATAATATTTTGCTCATTTTTTTTCTCCCAATATTGTTTACTACCGGGAGGCTTTATTTACTTCACCGAATTTTTTCTTCTTCTTTGAGCAATATAGTTTTTAAGCAAATCAACTGTTTTAATGTGAACCATCAATCAATGTTGGCAAGTTCATATCACGTCCGCAGGTCACCATTGTGGGTAATTAATTGTTAGACTATGTCGAACTTCATCTATCAAAAGGTACTACCTCAAGATAGAATCAAGTTAACATGTCTTATATACTAGTGAATTGGTATTTAATATTTGTAGTGGTAGTTATGCCACAAATGCATTTTGTGTTGAGTTGAATGGTTTTAAAAAGAGAGAAGTAATTAGAGTAGGTTTCTTTTGTCCCTAAATCTAAGCAATGATTGTTTTCCTTTGCAGCCTACACTGGAGGTCGTCAATTTGGAGAACATGTACGCTCATGCGACTTTTCCAGCCACTATCCTGAACCACATGTTTGCAATTTTCATTTGGAAGATATTAGCCAGTTTTGTTCTAAAGCAAATAACTTTGGATTCGATGTGGGTCGTCCATGCATTCTACTAAAGATTAATCGAGTAAGTAGTTCTTGGAATTATTTTTATTTAAATTTTTAGTGTTATATAGATTAAAATATTTAGTGTATTATCTTTTTTGTTATATTAAATTGTATTAAAAAGGACTGTGTGTTCTTTACTCCTTCCAGGGTTTGGAAAAACTGAGCCCACCTGAGTTTTTCATCAAAAATTATTGTTGATAAAAGATTGATTGTTTTTTTGGGGGGGAGGGGGATATTTGGAAACATTTTCATTTTTTATTCTTCAATCCTTAATGACATATTTCCGTCTAAAATGAAAATTAAATATTTGGTAACTATTTAAAACTTGTTTTGTTGCAAAGTAAATAGTTTTTGGAAGGTTTTTAAATTGCTGTGCTATCATTTTTATTTCTTATTGGCCAGTGTATATTTACATTAAACTCAATTAAAATATCTAAAAAAAAATTTCTTGCATTGACACAGGTTGAGTTCCAGAGTCTATCGAAATAAAATTTAAACTCTTTCGTTTTCTGAGTGTCTTAATATGTACAATTTAATTTTTAAGTTAATTCACTGTAATATTTTAGTGTTCATTATTTGAAATGCTTATTTTAACTGGACAGAGTTTTATATAAAGCCCTCCCTTACCTGCTATATGTCCCTTCTTCATTCACCTGACTTAACTTTGCTTTCCCTTCATGGGACAAAACCAGTTGACTTTTCTGAGATTGTCTATTTTTATTCAAGAGGGAGAAACTTTTTTTTTCTTATTTCCTCCAGTGAAAAACTTATTGTTTGAAAAATTCGTGTACTCTATATGTTCTTTTTGAGAATGGGCATTTTTAAAATTATGAGAAAGTAAAAATAATATTTGATCAATGTGGTTGTGCATCTAAACCAGGGGTTTCCAACTTACATGAGGCCGGGGGCCCCCTATTAAAAACACCAGTCAAATGTCGGGCCACAACTTTATCAAAAATTTACGACTCTTTTATGTTTGAAGGAACATTGTCAGATTTTTATCAAGTTGTACAAAGCAAAAGTATTGAATTACAAATCAAAATACGAAGTAGAGTTTTACCTGAGAAATTTTTTTTTCTGCAACGTTGGTATGTTAAATATCCCAAAAACAAAAAGAAATAAGGCTTTTTTTAATGAAAGAAAAGTATTTTAAACCCATAAAGATTTTTTTACGAAAATTGTCCACAAAAAAATAAAAACTAATATATTTTTGTTCACGGGCCACAAAAAAAAAAGACTTCCAGTTGGTAACCACTGATCTAAAACTTCCCAAATAGTTTTTTTATTTATTTATTTATTTTTTTATTGGTCAAAACATACTTTTGCCTCATAATTTTGTTGCCAAAAATCTGTCAGAAATGAGGGCATGTTTATTCAGACAAAGTGTATTTTTAAACAGAATACTTAATATATATGTACTTAATGTTATACTTAAAATATTGTCTTTACTAATTAATCAGCTTATTTGAAGTCGCCTCTTTGAATTATTAAGATTTGCATTTTGTTCAAGAAAATCAGAGTTGTTAAAACAAAACTTGTTTTAACAACATAATAGCAATTGTTTGTTAATAGCGACTTGTTTTAATAGCAATAGTGAAATCTCTTTTAGAATGCATGAATAAGAAAAAATTAAAAGCATATTTTAAATCCTTTTTAAATGAGACACCAAAATTTTTTTCTGACGTCTTCAATAAAATGTCTTTAGAAAAATTTAGGAGCAATTCGTTTAAGAGTATGCTAGTTATAACAATTAAAGCTTTTTAACATTAAGCTGCCAATTTATAAAAAATTCTTCCATTAAACCTGTGTTCTTGCTAAAGGTTCTAAACCAGTTTGACTATATATTCTCATATCGTAAAATTTCTAATCTTTACTAGTTTTACTTTTTTCCTTGATTGTCTTAAGAAATAATTTGTAATTTTTTTAAAATTTTATTTCCCATCGGCAAAATGGCTCTTGGTTTGGATTTGATGGTAATAAAATCCCCACTCACAGTCATATTTTATTAAAATATAAAATGTTTTTATCATGTTCTTTAAAAGTTATGGTGCTCTTTCAAAAAATGAAAGAAAAAACATCATTTCTAGAGCGAATTATCTTTTAAATTTCTGTGATTTCAAAATTGTTATTATTTTTATTTTTTTATTTTATCAATTTAAAATTCTAGCTGAAGCAAGCCAGTCACTAACGAATTTTTTTTATTCTGAAATGAGAACAGAGAAATCAGGAATATTTCCTTTCGGATGAACAAGAAAAGATCTTTAGAATACAATTCTGCAAGAATCTTTAAGAATACAATTCTGCAAGAAAAAAAAATTTATTTGCTTTTGTATTTTTTTCAGCTATTTTATTGCTTCAACTCTTTATTTACTCTGTTTTTTTTTTTAAATTTAAGGGGTCACAGTACCCAAAAAATAACAAAAATACCAAATTTTTTTTTATTGCTTATAATGAAACTTCAAAGTATTTCAAATGTACAAAAAAAAAATTCATCTCTCTATCTACATTTTTAAAAAAGTTATGAATGATTTTAAATTGTTCTAATACAGAAATTTGCCCANTTGTTGCAAAGGTACTGTGACCATTTAAAATCTTTAAATATGACTATGCAAAGTATAAGAGTTCTGGTTATACCTATCATTTCAATTTATGATGTTATAATGCGTTTTTGAATTTCTTGTTCCTTTTTTGTCGGAAAAAATAATAACTTCGTTAAGTCATGAATTTAAAAATCTGAAATGTAGCAGATACCCTGTAAATAGGAATGCTGAAGAAGGAAAAGTATTTTGTGACGTCTTGAAACAGGTACATAGGCAGGATATGAAAACCAATCCCACGACAAACATCAATGGAGACAGTTTTTGCAACCCATGATTTGAAATATAGTGGTGTTTAACGGAGTCAATCTGGGAAGAAAAAGCATTTGACCAATGAGTAACCAGTGATCGTAATAACTTTCCCCCCCTTTTTTTTAATGTGTTTTTATTTAGCTTTATTCTAAGAAATTTAACTTCAAAATTATATAATTTTTTCCCTAATATTTGTTTTTTTTATAGTTAAAATATTTGAGGAGGATACGAACAGCAAATTTCTTTCAATGGTTCACTTGCTAGAATTCTTTCTTTCTTTTTTTTAAATTAAAATGATATAAAAAAATAAATATTGTCAAAAAAATTGCACTTGACATTTTTTAAAGTAGTTTTCCTAATCAATTGCAATGTTTGTTTACAGATATATGGATGGAAACCTGAGCCTTATTCTAACTTCTCTCTGCCAGCGACTATGCCAGAACATGTGAGAACATCATATGATCCCAACTATGTATATATATCTTGTGATGGGGAAGTAAGTCTGGCATGAAATTTATTTCCTATGATTGTGCAGTGGTAGGAAGTAGCGATACTTCCTGTAGTTGCTTTTTTCTTCTTCTCCACAATTTGTTGTGGAGTGACTACTTTTTAAGAGAAGTAGTGTAGTGCAATACAGAAAACAGTAGTTTGTAGTTATTCCTTGTATGACTGGGCGATAAATCGATGCATCGGAAAATATCGATTCTATGCAATCATTGCCGATCCGATGTTTGGGTTGGCAACTTTGTGAAGCATCGGAAATTGGGATTTACTGGGATGTGTACGATATTTCCTGACGTATCGTTTACATCGATGTCTACATGCGTGATGTTGAGCATTGTTCTCGGTGGTACATCGATGTCCGCAAGCTAGCAGCGCAGTGTGCAGTAATAGCTGTGGGGATGATTGTTATTGTTCCCCGATTTTTTTAGACTGTGACTCACGGTTTTACTGACACGATGAATCCGAACGTGATTGAGAATGGAAGTGTTGAATGTATTTTAACATTCAACACTTGTACACCTGCCGCTGAATGTATTTTAACCACTATTTTTCAGGCATCCACGTCATTAAATATTGAGAAATAGTTATAAAAAATTGTTTTTTTTTATTTTTAAAGGATGCAACTTTCTAAATGGGAATTTGCGCAGTACTAAATATAAAACATTAATGTACCGAAACATTGTGATGCATCAAAATATTGCAATGTTGATGTGACAATACATCACGAGGCCAAAATTTTAGCATCGCCTAGTCCTAATTCCTTGAAACTACTCTTAATGTTAGTTTAGTTNCAATGCTTAATGTGAGTCACCATGAGAATACTATTATGTCTCTTAGACTAATCGAAGATACCATTTGAAATTATGGATGATTGTTGAAGATCACCACAACACTATTGAGGGCAGTAAAAGAATCTCACAAATCATATCAAGAATATATTAGAAAAATGATCGTGATTGATTTGTTTTTCTCTAACTTCTAATATAAATTGCTGATTTGAAATCTAATAATATCACACGATAGTTTTTCTTAATAAAGTAAGGTAAAGGGTAATAATAAAGTTTTGATTAAGAAGGTAAAAATTAAATAAAAACCCAAGTTGGTGTTAATTTATTTTTTCTTTTGATTTATTCTCACTTTTGCCTGTTCCTGAATTATGCACTTAATTTCTGATAGGTAATATGTAAAGTTGAAATTTCATTTTTACACTTTAGAGATTTCATTCTTGACTTAATAAATTTCAGAGCTTTATTTTATGGCTTGCAATTATGTATGATATGTAATAATCTTCTGTTATGTAATAAACTACCGTGTGATCTGTTTTTATCCTAGCAAAATCATATATTACCCCTAAAATTTACCTAAAATTTTTTGAAAAAAGTTCCTAAAATTACCCTAAAATTCTAAAAAACTTTGCTGCTACCCCTGGAAGTTGTACGAACCCAATTAATGATGCATTCACTCCTATATTTTCAATTTTTTGGTAGATTTTCTCTCTTCCTCTAATTTTTATTCTAGCGAGAACTGCATTTTAACTAGTAAAATACAAAATTCTAGCGAAATCGAAGGAATTATGCTTGTGAAAACATTTCAAATTTGATTTCTCAGGAACAATTGAACCAATTTTGCTCGATTATTTTCATTTTATCATGTAAAATTATGTTCACATAAGATTGAATTCTTTGTAAGAATCCTATACCTTACTGTTCAAACTTATTTCCGTCTATCGTTAGATGAAATAATGAAAAATAACAAATATTTACTAAAAGCTTATTTTTTGTTTAAAATTATCATTGGATAAATGAATTTCATAATTGCGTAAAGAAAAATTTCAATTCACTTAAAATGTTCTCCAGATATGGCAAAATACAGTAAAATTACAGTACAGTTAAATAAGTAAAATTAACATCAAGGGGTCCAAATTTTGAACAACTTTCGTATTTGAACTATATTTTACAGATTGAGTGGGGGGGCTGAAATTATCATTACATTAAAAAATATCATGAAATCCGCAGCAGTAACAACCAAAAATAAAGATCGACGTCAGAATCACGCAAATCAAACTCTTCAAAAAGGGGTTGCTAAATGCGTGTTTTCATTTTGAGATTCAGTTATTGTATTAAATAATACAGTATTAAAAATATTTGATTTTAAAAGCTATGTGTAAATCAATAGTAATAATTGCATAAAAAAATAGAACAAAAATTTCTATAGAAAAGAAAACCGAAACTTTTTACATACTACTTTTTGCATACAACTTTTTATATACTACTTTTTCTACTTTTTGTTATTCATTATTCTCAAATGTGAACAGAACATCACAAGCATTTTTTTTCCACTCTGATGCACGAGAAAAGCATCTTTCGAATATTAATACTGAAGGAAAAAATCTTTCGAAAATTTCTGCAGAAAAGAAGACCAAATTTTTTATTTCCTGAGGGAAAAATCTTTCTGCAAGAACTTAGTAACGTTCTGCGACAATGTCTCCGTGTCCCCACGATACTGCCACGGGGCTGGTCTATTTTGGTGGTCAGAAATCTGAATCTCTTCTATGTATGTATCTGAATCTATGTTTATTCAAGAAAAGAAGTTTTCTGTGTCTTATTTCACAACTTAAAATAGTGTCTGCACTTATAATTATTTGCAGTTATGCTCTTGAGTCGTAAAGATTTAATCCTAGAACGGGAAGATCTGATCATTACATCAAAAGTTATTCAGGGTTTTTCTTTATTATTTTTTTTTATCACTGTACACGACAAAAGAAAGAAAATAGTAAATTGGAAAACAATTTAAATGCATGTAAAAATAGTTTTCAATTTCACTTTAATATGCATTATGTATTTTAATATACATTATAAAATAATAATTATATATATTATTTATTATTTAATTTTGTATAAATGTTAAATAACAATGTTTCCTTTCAATTTTACAATAAGTTTATCGATTAAATATACTTTTCAAGTGAAATGTAAAAGGAAATCTATGCTGCTTTAGTGCAGAGATGATCGTGCTCCAAAAATAATCCGCATTTCCGGATTTTTTGCCGGAAGTTTCCGGCTATCCAAGGTCCAGAAGTTTCGAGAAATAGTAGATCAAATTTATGTATTAAAGTTCTTGTATATTTTATTTAAATATATTAGAACTAGGATTTATACTTTGCATCTCTTTCATTTGTAAATATTTTTTTCTGGTAGAATAATAAATGTGATTAGAGATAAAAGCTAACTGATGAATAATTATTCATTTAAATTATGCTACATATAATTTATTTGGAATTGCATGTTTTTAAAGTATCAATGATTTTAATTTATATAGGCATTAATTTTTTGAAATGCATCATTAATGATTTTACTCAAGAAATTTTCAAGATTTTTTGAGTTGTGCTCACAATCATCCCTGTTAGTGTGCCCTCATAAAGTTTAGTCTAAATGTGTATGGCTGTTTGAGTATTTTCTGGGTATTGCGGAACATTTAGAAAGTCTAAAAAGGAGTTTCGTTGTTTTTGACGTAATGATTATATCTCTATATTTGTTTAAAAAATATAATTAGAAATTCTCTACTTTTCATGTAATTATAGCTATTCATTTTCACAGTTATTATTTTCTACACACAGTTATAATTAAAGTGAATAACACTTTTTTTTTAACTAAAGGAAATATGCTACACAAAGTGAATAGGAAAAGTAATTAATTTGAAAAATGAAATAAAAAAAATTACTCAATATTGATTAAAAGGGGGAAAATTCAACATCATGATGGAATCCCGAACAAAGAATACTAAGGCGTCCCCTCTGTATCTACTAGTGCTACGCCACTGTTTTCTTAGAACGTGGTGCGTAACGTTTTTAAAAGGTGCTTATTTTTGTTTTATAAAAGCCCTTAAGAGTGATATTTTCATCGGGTGTTTTTAAAAAGTGCTTAATTTTCCCTTTTCGAAAACGGGATTTTTTTTTCTTTACCATGTCAATTTTCGCCACGTATTATGCAAAAGCGTACTTTTCACATTGTTCTATTCAATGTTTTAACAATTCATTCAACCATAATCTATTTCGGTGACCGGTCAGTCCATAGCATATGAATGCGCCAATCATTTTACATGTTTGATGAAATGCTTGCGAGTCTGCATGTGCGTCTACTGAGCTGAGTTCGGTGAGATTATTTCACTCTCTTGTGCAAGATATTCTCAATTTCAGGCTACATTTTCCACCCTCTGATATCAAATCGAAAAATCTCTCGATCATTTTATAAAGGCTAATATAATCAAGAAAAGAGTTCTTAGTCAGAAACTAGTTATTTAATCATGATCATGTAAAGTCCTTAAAAAATTATTTTGCATTTTGTTAATGTATTTAGTGCTTAAAAATATTTCTTGAGTGCTTATTTTTTTGTTGAAAGCTCTTGGTTTCCCCGTTGCATAACATTAAGAAATTTATTCGTAATATCTCTTTCAGAATCCTGCTGATAAAGAAAACATTGGTCCGATCACATACTACCCTCCAAATGGAGGAATTCCTAATTACTATTTTCCCTTCACCAACTTAGATGGTTATCTCTCCCCTTTTGTGTTTGTCCGCTTCATGAAGCCAGCGACCGGCGTCCTAATCAACATAGAGTGCAAAGCCTGGGCCGCAAACATCAAACACGATCGAACGGATCGCATGGGAAGTGTTCACCTCGAACTTTTGATCGATTGAGTGTCATTCTTTCTTTCTAATGCACTGTTATTTTATTTTAAGCATTACCACTTGACTCCACAGTTATAGTAGTGCAAGGGTAAAAACAAAAGAATTTTATTTTAGAGCCAGAGTTATTATATTGATACATTCACTTTTTAGATGTTTAAAATGCCTGAAATGACTATATATGTATACAGGGGTGATTGTACTCCAGGTGTACCCCGGAATTCCGGGTTTTTCGTATTATCCCTCTTGGTTTAAAAACTAGGAGCGGGACATGTGATTTTTTCACGGTTCTCAAGACCATTGATTCGAGGAAGTCCGGGAATCAAAACTAATAATCTGAGAAATTTTCTAAAATTAAAAGTTTTGAAACCATCGCTTAATCACGTTAACGAGACCTTTTCATACTGACGACTCTTCTGCTAATTTTTTTTTTTTCGGTTCATTGAACTTTTGTCGTTTTTAATATTTGACACAACTCTGGAATCCTTTAATATCACAATTCATATTCACGCTATTTTAATAACAACCATCGATTTTCGTATTTACCTGGTTTCAAATTTATGAATTTTGAATTGTATTCACGCTATTTATAAATCATACGTGGCAATTCGTATTCACAGGATCTAAAAATCATGCAGTTTGTATTTTCTCGTTAATAAATCCAATGTCGTGATTCATATTCACACGATTTTAAAACCCAATTTTGCGATTTTTATTTCCATGTTCTTAAATTACAATGTTATGATTTTTGTAAGAACTTAGTTTTTTTCTTGAATTAGTTACTATAAAAGTGTCATATATTTTATTGGTAGGAAGTTAAATTATAAATCTTAGTTAAAAAAAATTATATTAAATCTAAATGAAATATAAATTGATCTCTTGTTATCGAGTTTTTGCATATAAATTTTTCAGGATTTTTCACTTTGTGTCGCAATCACCCCTGTATGTATATGTATATATATAAATTATAGATTTCTTAGTTAAAATTCTAACTCTTGTGCCTAGCAAAGTGGCCTGCAATGTCACATTATGTCTTATATATCTACAGCCTAGAATTTTCCTGCCAATAGGGATAAAGTGAGGGACAATCCTCCAAAAATCTTCTCTATTTAATCATGTTAGATGCAGTTAATGTATTTTTGGGGGATTTTACACTGGTTAGGTAGATGCTTTAATACAAAAAAGAAAGGTGTCTTGTATAAATGATTATCTAGGAATGTTGAGTCTCTTAGTTTTAAGCAAATGGGCTTATTGAATATTTGTAGTGTCCTTTGAAACTTCTTATGTACAACAATAAGTTCTTGTGTGCCTATCAATTTTTACATATGTTTTAATGAAATAATTGTGATACAAAGTATAACCAAAACTTTTAAGTAAACAACGAAAAGTATTATACTAACCTTTTTTGTTAAATGTTTGCTTAAGTTGAGTTTTTTTCCGAATACGAAACAATCATTCGCTGAAATTTAAATCATTAGATCATGATTTTTTTTTTCTTTGTTACTTCATGTCATCTTTTTAAAAAATGAGTCACTAAAATTTCTTTTTTGTGCGAGTATGTAAGAATGTATATAAAATATGGCGTTTTCTTAGGTTTTATTTTAATGAGAAAGAAAAAGAAAAAAAATGTGCTTTGCATTTCTTTTATCATTTAGGATTGATGTATGTACAAACTTCTCAAATGATATCAAATTGTTTATTTTGTTTTTCAAGAAATTAGTATGACTACCTACAGACACATTAGAATACTCCTCTTTCTGGTTTAGGGACAACATTTTGTGCCTGAAATATCCCCAGACAAAACCACAAGGCCAACATCTCGTCTGGACAAAATCATAATATTGTTTTTAAGAAATTTCGCATAGGCATAATATCATGTATTCTAATTATCATTTATTTTACAACATAACATGTTTAAAAAAAATTAAAAAAAACCCCTCTTCTTTAACTTGAGTTTGAAACAGACATCTCATGTATTTTTATTGGATATACATTATAAAAGTTCACTAACCATTACTAATTTTTTAGGGGAAAAAAATGCAAAAAATAAACATGTTCTTTTCTTTCATTAATAAATACAGGGAACTAAAACAAAACATAATACACAAGTTGTAACTTGCAATTTTAATTTTTTTATGTGTAAAAAATATTTCAATTACCATCAGTTTACTAACCCAAATTGTCTAGGGCAAATTAAATATTAGTCTTTGTATATGTTCACAACTTCATAATCTGAAAAATCACCTTCATTACTTTCGCTCACGAACGCCATTTATTAACTCTTTTTACTGTGCCATTTATTAACTCCCAAACTAAAATTGGCAAACTTCCAATCACAGCTGATTATTATTATCTTTTGTTTTACTTCTGGCCGAATAAAAACGTGATAAAACAAAACATATTGAGGAGTTCTGCAATGCCCGAGTTCACTCGGGATAATAAATATTTGCAATCTATACATACCCGAGTTAACTGGGGATAATCAGGGAAGCAGTTAAAATGTAATTATGTTCGAAATTCTATTTTCTGAAGGCCTGCTGGTCAAAAAGGTGGTTTGTGTTCTTTACCACATATTGTTGTGTCATTTAAGTGGTATCTTCCGTTATGACATCAATTACGTGATATTCAGTCTCCATGCGAAGTTTGTCCACACGAGTTTTTGTCCTCTATGTGGCCTTTTGTCTGATTGACACAGAGTCCCCTCTTTCAGGGCTTCAGCTGCCATGTCTTTCAAATCACTGCCTTGGAAGCATTGCTTTATATATATATATATATTCTCAGTACGCATCTGTGGTATGGGCTCATGTAAGCTATTGTGGAAGCTTAATTGTTGCAATCATTCAAACAACCATCCAGTGGATAGAATTTTTTTTTTAATTTATAGTGTTCCTCAAACAAAGGGAACATCGGAGAACGGGTGCCAATCACTGTGGTGTTTCAGGAGTGGAATTATTTAAACAACTGAAATTATTCTAGATTAGGGGTGCACAACCTATGTCCTGCGGGCCAACGTCTGTTGATGTGCGGACTTCTGAACATAGTAAAAATTTCCTTAAATTTGGTTTTTATTTAAACATTATAAATTTTCTTTTATTAAAATTTTTAATTCAAATTTATATTACTCTATAAAATACATATTTTTTTTCACTTTCATTGGGGAAGCTTCTTTTTGGTTAGAATTTATATCACCCCTTCCAATATTTATGTGTGTGTGTATATATATGTATTGAAAAATAAATTATTGTGAAAAATGGAAAAAAGTTTTTTTTTAAAAATGTATGTTTTTTTTAAAAACAAATTCAAATAATTAAAAGTATTTAATTTTCTGCAAATATGTTGTTATGTTTACTGATAAAAATATCTGGTGCTTAGAGCATTAATGTTTAGATAAAAATCATCATATTTGTCTCTAACATGACTAAATATGCGTGCGGCCCTTCGTTAATCTATGTGTTGTGCAGGTGGCCCTTCACTCAAAAAAGTTGTGCGCCCCTATTCTAGATCCTTTTTTTTTTAAATTCAAATGCAGTAGAACTTCCAACAAAGCAATTGGGATCTGACCTATTTTGCATAAGTAAAGTTTATTGATTATGGAGGTAATATCACTTTTTAATCTACTTTACGACTATCTCCTGTTTACCCATATATTCTCAAATTTCTTCCTATTTATTGAAGAAATTTGTTTAAAAAAATTTTGGGTGGTAAAATGTTCCCTGATGACAAAAATACTTCTCTTATTCCTCAACAGATGGTACTATTGCCAGTATTACAGTGTGTTGAGTGCTAATAGTTTTAAGTAATTATAAATAATGGTTTAAAAAATCTTCTTTAGATTAAGATTTATATACATATTTTTTACTTCGCTAAATGTAGGACTAAATTAATATAAGAATCATATTCACTGAATTATATTTCCAATTTTGAATTTCTCTTTTTGATTATGCATGATGTATTTAAAACCTTACTCGTAGCCTAAACAATGTTGCTAGTAAAATCTCTTCTTTTATTTCTCCAATGTTGACAGGTATGATTTTCGTCAATAGTGGAAGCCTTTAATAATCACTAGTCTTAATGAAATGAGCGATAAATCAACACTAATTGCAACTTTAAGATTTCTTATTTTAAAAAAAGCAACTTTTACTGCATTATTTAACGAAATAAAAGGAGAAATTGAAAAATAACTTTGGTTAACTGAAGTATTCAAATGAAAGAGGTTCTACTGTAATTGAACTGTAAGAGACAGAAAATTGCACTCTAAGTGCAATACGAAGCCCTTATTATTATGAAAAAAAAAATAGAATGAACATGTTCATGAGGTTGTTCATAGACTTCAGTGCAAGTAGTGTTTGTTAGGTAGAGTATTGATTGGCACTTTGGAAAATAAAGAGGTGTGCCTTGTCTTAAATATGTCTATGAGAAAATTAAAGGATGTTATTTTAATATATAAATATATATATATATTTATCTGTTTGATGGTCAAAGAATAACAATATATGGTGTTGAACAACTTGAATATGTCTCTATGAACTTCTTATTTAAACCGTGACATTTTTTTATTTATAAGTTGTAGAATTGAAAATAGGAATGAAGAATTCAAAGTTGTTTCATTTAGCATTTGTCACCTAGGTTGAAGTCAGATTTTTATTTTGAAGAAAGTAATTTCTCAATAAGTTTTTCATCATCCAGTCAAACCTTGATATCTTGATGCATTGGATTTCATTCCTTAAGAGCTTCTTTAGCATATCATCATTACCCTTTTATCTTGACTTCAGTTTAGCTCAGTATGAGTCCTATATGAGTGTGCACCGAGGGACCAATATTGGGATGTCTAGATTTTTTATTGGTCCCATATAGGGCTAGTATTGACCTATATTGGTTGAAAAATAGAGTGTATATTGGTTTGGGGTGCGTAGCGGTTTTAAAAAGTACTTAAAGGTGCTTATTATATTTTCGTTTTATAAAAGTCCTTAAAGGTGCTTTTTTATTGGGTGTTTTTAAAAAGTGTTTCATTTTCCCTTCTCCGAAATGAGATTTTTTTTCTTTACCTTGTCGATTTTCGCCACGTATTATGCAAAAGATGATTTTTCTCATTTTTCTATTCAACGTTTTCACAATTCTTTCAACCACAATCTATCTCGGTGTACTCTCGGGCCATAGCGTATGAAAGCGCCTATCATTTTACCTGTTTGATAAAATATTTGCGAGCCCGCTTGTGCATCTACTCAACTGACTTCAGTGAGATTATTGCACTCTAATGTGCAACTCTGTTGCATTTCTCAATTTCAGGCTTCATTTCCACCCTCTGGTATAGAACCAAAAAATCTCTTGATCATTTTATAATAGCTAATATAATCAAGAAAAGAGTTCTTTGTCAGAAACTAGTTATTTTATCATGATCATGTAAAGTCCTTAAAAATTATTTTGCATTTTGTCAATGTATATAGTGCTTAAAAAGTACTTAAAAGGTGGAGTTTTTTTTTCTTTGCAAAACCTAAGTTCAATTTATCAAGGTTTGACTGTCTATCACTAATCTGCATCTGAAATATCTTCATCTAGTCTTTTTTTTTTTTGTGGAATTGTTTTTAACTCTACAAACTTAAAGATTAATCTTGGGTACTTGTATATTTTAAAGTTTTCTATGTTACTTATTAGTCTTTATGTGTTTAAATGTTTTGTTTATATTGCATTTATTTTTACATGAATCTTATGACAGTTATAATGATCTTATTTTTATATATTAATGAATTTTTTTTCTTCTATTTTGTATCAAATGGCAGTGGATGGATTTCTTTATTATTATTATTATTATTGTTTATGGTTTTTGTAACATTTTGGTAAAAAAAAAAAAAGTTAGTTTTGAAATGACTTTAAAGGAAATCATCAGTTATCTTAACTTGTAATTGAAAGTTCAGATTGGATTTATGAGAAAATAAAGATTTCTTTTAAGAGAATTTACAGAAGAAATTTTTTTAAGTAACATATTCTGACAAGGATATTTCTTGTTAAAAAATCATATTGCTTACAAATTCATTGCATTGTTTTTAGTGCAGAAATAAATAAAAAGCTTGTTGATGAATAGTTTAAAGTTTTTTTTACAATTCACATCGGAGTTTATTTATAAGACGAAAAATGGTGTTCGTCATTTGGGAAAGTTTTTTTTTTTTACTTAGTCTGGAAGAAAAAAAAGTGGAAGTAAAGCTTAAGTGTACTTTAAGTAGTTAAACCATATTTATCAAAATGACCAAAATGAAGATTTCCATATTACAGTAACTTTTTGCTTAATTGTATTATTTTATTAAATATTTTTTTATTATAGTTTTTAAATATTTTTTTTACAGTTTGTGCTTATTTATAAAACATTTTCACATCACCAGTGTGGTTGTCCCGGTGATATGGTGAATTACATTCCATTATTTGTATGTTTTTATGTAATATTAAAAAATGACAATAAAGACTGTAATATGGCATTTGATGGTTTTTGTCTTATTAAATTTAACTGTATGTTCAATACATAGCTGCCATCTCTACCAGTTTCTCCTGTTCTAATGAAAATTCCCTAAAACTGAGTAAGTTTCTTAAAAAAATTCCTGTTGAAATGAATTTTTGCACTGATTATTACGTGCTTGCATAATGAAGCAAACCTCATTAATAAAATCAGTTTATTAAATAAATAAAAAAAAATTTTGCTCTAATATGATCAGTGTTGCAAATCCGCCACCTCCATCTGGCGGACAAAAACTGAAACTCGGTAACCTATACTGTTGAGTTTTGTTTTTATTATTATTGCTTTTTCAAACGAAGGGAGAAACCACTCTGATAAAAATGGATACCTCTACTCTTTAAGTGTACTTTTGTATATACCTTAATAAATTTTCCTATTGTTTCCTTATATCAGATATCATTAGAGTCTCAATGAGAAGAAGGTATTTATTTTCAGGAAAATATGGCCAGACCCTCAGTGAAGAAGTAGCAAAATTAAGGAAAAGGTAAGTTTCTACCTAAATACTTTATTGGATTTGAATCACGAAAGAAATTATCTCTTTTTTTTTTTAATAATCATTTTATGTAAAACTCCCTTTTTAAATAAATTTAAAAAAATCTTTTGTGAATTAAATGCTTATTACTATTCAAAATTATGAGTAAGCATAATACAATGCATTTCAAGTTCATTTAGTGTCTATTCATAACTGAAAAAATATTCGCAGTATTTCAATTTAGATGACAATAAAAATTCCCTATGGGTAAAATATTTAATACATTATCAGGGCTGATTGTGCTCCGGAAAAAATCCGGATTTCCGGAATTTTCGCTAATAGTGATCTGGAGATCGAAGGTCCGGATGTTTCAAAAAATCATTGATCGCAGAAGTTTCCGGAAATCAAATTTTCCAAGGTGGAACTTAAAAACACAGTTTATTTTATTTGTTTGTAAGGGAGAGTCAGAGAGATACTTTATAAGCTTATATTCATGATTGATATTCCTTTTTTATCAGTAGATAGTTGTTATAATCATAAACTAAAGAAAGAAAGACATATTTGTAAATTTTAATTACTTCTGCAGGTCATTATAGGTATGTGTAAAATTTTAAATTTATTTTAAGTAAACTAAGAAATATTGAGAAAAGGGAAGAAAAAAAAACCTTGTTTAAATTTTTTTCAATTTAAACTGTCTTTTTTTTTAAACTCTGGAATTTTGACATGGGCTCACAATCACCCCTGCATTATGCAACAATTGTCATGAAATTTATATTTGTTCGTAAAATCTGCTGGATTTTTTTTCTATCTATTGTTGGCTACTATGTCAATAAAATTTTGATCATTTTTTTTTAACACATTCAATATTGTAAGGTCAAGGAAACGTATATATATAAGATACATTGTTTTGTTGACATTATCAAGAATTCCTGGAGACTCATCAAGAATTTTAATTGTTATCTTTTTGATGTTCAATTGTCTTTTAATGTGCCATTGGAAATAAAATAAAAACATTGTTGAAAGAAACTGAATTCCTAATCAAGGCACAAACAATGTTTACTGAGGTTCATTTTTATCATCCAATATATATAATCTTAAAAAAAAATCTTAATTTAATCTTTAAAAAAAAATAGTTATTGTAGCATTAACTTTTTTTTAGCTTAAGTGAATGCCCACAATGCTCAACTAAACTTTTATAGGATTTGACGTGATTTAAATAACCTGATTTTCTTTTTAAATACATAATTTATTATGATTTTTATTTTGAAAAAATTCTTTAAACAAACCACTATCATAAAAAAGAAATTTTTTTTCGTAAATAAACCTTAGATTTAAATCGAATTTTTTAAAAATAAATAAAGTCGAAATTATTCTTATGCAATAATAAGTACAGGGATTGGACGAAATGATGGAAACATTAAAATACTGACTCATTTTTCATATTTCTCAAAAAATATTTAGAGAATTAATTTAAAACTTCAGAAATGCTTAAGTCATGCAGTTTCTTAAAGTTCATATCAATAAAGGTTCGTCTAAATATTTTATGAACGAATAATGTTTTTGACCACCCTATGCCAAAAAATGCAGCGATCAGCTTGTAACTCGTGTCAATTACGTTGATTTTCATATTAAATAACAGCACAAAATTACGTACGCCTAGCTCTATATTGATGGAAATATGGACATTTTTATAAAAAAAAATCTTATGTTTTTATTTTTTACTATAGTTTTAAAAACAGTCAATAAAAATTTTAAAAAAAAATTTCGTGAAGTAATCCTTTTCTATCTTATATGATAACTTATGAAGTCAGATTTAAATATCTTGAACATTAGAAAAGTTTCTAACAATATCCCAAGTAGTTTTTGCTAATTTGGAAAGGAAGCTTTGAATGGTAAGGGGTTTTCCACAAATGTAACAAAACATGTTGACCAAGGTTTATTAAAAATGACGTCATTATATAGGACCACACCCTATTAAATGTTATATTTCCTAATACCATCACATTTTTTGTTTTGTTGTCCGAATCATCAGTTTAGGGTATTATCATTCAAGAAATTTTGTTTTATGATACAAAATGAAATTTGTGGAACACCCCGTTATCATTTAGAGCAGTGTTTCCCAGCCTTTTTTCTGCCATGCCCTACCTAAGCCTTTCTAAAAATCTTTTGCCCCCCTATGTAATATATATATAATTTTTAATATTAAAAAATTTAATTGTTCACGAAAGAAACTTAAAGATAGGTTTTAGGAAGAAATCACTCGGAAATTGTTAACGAAACACAGTAAGGAAATTTTCAAAGCACATAATGGAAAACTAAAATTCAAATGCGAAATAATTTTAATAAGGATTTTTCTATAGTAATTTAATATTTTAATTTAGTGAGATCCTTCAGGGCTAAAGAGATCCTTGCTCTTGATGCTTGCTGAACAGACATTTCATGTTAGGTTCCAATTTGGTTAGCATAAGTCTCCTCGTTGTGGTATATCCAGGCGATTTCTTTTTTCACCAGTAAATCATTTACAGCATTAAATCCACATTCAGCTAAACATGAAGATGGGAGCGGTAACAATAATTTTCTTGCTCATTTGGGTGAATTTGGGTATTTGATTTCTGTTTCCTCGCAAAGACATGTCATCACTCCTTTTATATTAAATAAAGTTTTAACTGACTCGTCATTCTGCGAGTTCATCTTGATAGTGCATATGTGATATATCAGACAAATCCACTAACATTGGCTGCATCATTCATGAAGGTCGTTGTAGTTAATTTACGTCGCACTAGAGCTGCACAATGGGCTATTGGCGACGGTCAGGGAAACATCCCTGAGGATGATCCAAAGACAAGCCATCACAATTTTGATCCTCTACAGAGGGGATGGCACCCCAACTTCGGTAGCCCAACAACCTGCACGCGAAGTCGAGCACTTTACGGTAGAACAGTTTAACGAGGACCCATACCGCACACCCTCGGTCTCTACGCAGACTGATCCAAGTAGTCTCCCACCCGCACACTGATCGCAGCCAGTGATGCTTGACTTCGGTGGTCTTCTGGGAACCGTGTCTTAACGATCAGTGCACTGCGGGGCTCATCCATGTTGGAAAATCAATTTATTTTAAATCAGAAAATCTTTCTTTTAAATCAGTCGATAAAATTTTTAGATGACAATAACAAGCAAAGCGGTATCATTTACTTTACATTTTTGGAGCCAATGAAACTGTTTAAATTTCTTGTTGTTAATATATTTCTGATATAACTCAATAAAGGTAATGAAACCAAATATCGTCGCTTTAACATCAACAAGAGTTTTATTTGTTCCTTGAAGTCGCTTATTTATTATGTTTAGTTTTTCAAAGATATTGGCTAAATAATTTACAAATGCTTTACCATCGACAGTTAACAGATACTTCATTTCAGGTTTGTCGCTTAAAAAATCAGTAAGAGTATCAAACAGTTCTATAAATCTTTTTAAGCAGTTCCCTTTTGAGAGCCATCTTACTTCAGTTTGAAGTAAAAGTCTCACATGGTCTGCCTTTTGTTCTTCACAAAATAGCTTGAAGAGACGCTCACATTTGGCATCAGCTTTAATAGCATTGATACCCTTTATTTCTGATATGTAGTACTTCATTTAGAACAGGCGAGATGTTTTTAGCTACCAAGTTTTCCCTGTGAATAACACAATGTACAAGAATCATTCCTGGATTCTCATCTTTCATCAATTTTAAGCAACCATTTTTCTTGCCCATCATATTACGAGTACCATCTGCAGCACAAGATGTTATATTTTTCATTGGTATATTATTGACATCTAAGTAGTTTTTTAGCTTATTATATATATCTTTGGAGGTAGTGGTGCATTCTAATCTTTTACTGAGGAACATTTATTCAGCAAAATGCCCTTTATCAATATATCCTATTACGTAAGTTATCATTACTGCCACACTGTCTATCAAAGTTGATTCATCCATTTGCATTGAGAATTTTCTTGTTTTCAACAAGTTGTTTTTCAATATCTTCACTAATTCCGTCTATTCTTCAGATTCGAACAACTGCATTGTTTAACGAGATTTTAAAGCGTGCGGGGGTCCACGCGGAGCCTGCCGTCTGCAGCAGGGAAGTTAACTTAACGATGTCAAAAACCCAGTTGAAACTTCAGTCTCGTCAAACGAATTTATAATATTTATTGGCCGCAATTATTTAAGAATTTGCTTTTTTCTTTCAATTTTGGCACCGAAATCTAGCATTGCATTTAAATGGCCCGGAGCAAAAGAGTTAAACTCGGGTCGAGTCCATTTTCGAATTGCCCCCCTTAACGATCAAAATGCCCCCCAGTGGGGCGTGGGCCCCACGTTGGGAAACAATGATTTAGAGCTTTCAATATAAAAAAAAAAGTACAAAAACTACTCAGAAATTTGCTAGAAATTTTTTTACATTTTAAAGATATTCAAATCAGAATTTGTTTATAAGAAGTTACACAATTCTAAATAAAATTATGATCAAATTTTTTTCAAAAATGTTTTCCGTGCAAGCGCAGTAAGAAAGAATTACTCGTATCTTACACAATTTTTTTTCCAAATTTTAAAATATTTTTGTTGTTAATCAAAAATTACTTTTTTAAAAATTTTATAGAATAATTCTGCAGCTATAGTAAGATACAGGGGGTTGATTGTAATGCGGGTGTATCCTGGAATTTCGTTTTTTTTTCGTATCATTCTTCAAGGTCCAAAAACTAGTAGCAGGGACGCGAACCAGGTGGTTCTTTATAAAACTAAATAACTACTATTCTAAATCTTTTGAAAAAGGATTCACTCGATTCGGAAGCTTCTCTATTGGTTTTCTCATCTCATTTTATATAAGTTTGTTAAAATGGTTCTGCTATGACAAATGAGCAGAAGCAGGCTTCGTGCAAACATTAACATTGTATATACATAATACAGGAAGTATGATGCTTAACGTCTTGTATTATGTCTTAATTGGTAGTGGAAAACTGTAAAATGATATTTTGTCATCTTATTTTAAATATTCGTTTTGGGGCAATAGTGTTTCTTATGTCAGTTGTATTACGATAAGGTAAAAATGCGTACCTTTCAAGTCATAATCCAACAAGAGATAAAAAGAACACAGTTTGTTTATCGACAACATTTTAGAATAAAAAACACTTTATTCATTCATGCTCTGCTTCTACAAAATGAGTGTACATTCAATCCAATCAAATTACAAATGAATGACAATTTTAGGTTTCGATGAAATCACTTTAATTCAAGTTTGAATACTGAATTCACAACAATTTTTTAACTGTTCAGGATGACAGAAAGATACTAGTTGTTTTCTCTTTGTACTGTTTTAGTAACATTGCTTGTTGTAAGCATTCTTTATTTTAACTCCATCTTTAGCACTAAAATTATATAGTATGAAGTAGTTTGCTTATAAGTATGCACTTCCTTTCTCCTGATTCTATTGTGGTTTCAATACTGTTCTAAATTAATTTTTAACCAAAGAACCGTGAGTTCATTTACTTAACCCTACATTGCCTTAAGGAAGTTATTTTGACTGCTTTTTTAATTTCAATTAGAAAAACAATGATGTATATAATGACACAATTTCCTAGAGTTTTGTGACTTTTTGTACAACATATAATTTTTTTATTGTTAATATTGACTAATAACTTGTTATATAACCGTAAATAATATTAAAAAAATAATTTTAAACAAATTTCTTTACATATTAATTATTTTCTCACAATGCAGTCATTTTGACTGCTTTTGGGCAATATATGTATATACTAAGTTTCAGTCTTTCTAGTGTTATTTGGCATTTTTTGGCACGATTTTCGTATGATTTGTTGAATGAAAATCAGATTATAAGATCAAAAAGTCATTCAGTTTTTCATCTTTATTTTTTCAAGAAACAAAGCAATTTCATATGGTAAATTGGAACTACGTTATTTTGCTTTTCAAACTATGATAAGAAAACTCATGAGTGTAGTTCGTTCACCAGGAGTTGGCCCATGGCTCCACCTCCTCGAACGCAGAGTTCATTTCAGCGCAGAAGTAAGAGGAGAAACATATTCGCGCTTGAAATTGAGACAACCCTTAATGCGAGCCAAACGCAAACAGTGAATTTTTTTTCAGTCACTTACTTCGTTTTGTCATCTGCTATTATACCTATTGTTACTCCAGCTAATTAAATATATTTTGAATTTAAACACTGCTGTTTTCCCAGGCAAAATGTCTGAAAAAGGACAAACCATTCACTCAAACTAGCGAAATATAATCACATTTATGAAATATTTAATGTTTAAAAAATGCGCACAAAGATTGCGAAATAAATTCATTTGTCATAAGATCGCCAAATAACAACCTTGTTCTAAATTTTTTACATCCTTCTCCCAAGAATAGCGTAATAGTATCGTCGGATACCGCGTGATGAAGGCGGAGCCAACTCCTGGTGAACGAACTATAATAATGAAGAGAAAATTTTTGTCATACTTGTAAGCAAACTCGTAACTAATACTGAGGGTGAAACATTTCCATAGTATGGGAAACTGATGCTACAATAAATAATAAGGAAGAAACTTTTTTCGTATTGCAAAAAAGGAAAATATAAAGACCCAACAGCTAACAATATGACCATGATTAACGCTTTGTTAAGAAACTGTTCAGTGTCATAATGTGTTCCATGCTTACCTGCGCATGTTTGTAACCGTACTTTTTAATTTTTCATCCATTAGTGATCCACACATGGATGCCATTCATTCTGCGTGACAGACACAGGCTGATGGAAACCTGTAAAGTTTCATGAAGGGACAGTCGTGTTTCAGAAGAGGGTTCACACTCAACAGGAGGTGGTAGTTATACTTCTGGAGGCACTGGCTGCTCTTCAGACCGCACGACTTCTTGCATGCAGTGTTCGTCTTCCTTTAGAACAAAAGGAAAATGAAACTTAACTTACGCTACACCTATCAAAAAGTATCCAGTAGTTGATGTTTTTTTAACGCATATTATTTTCGGTGTTGTCGAATCACACTTTACAACATGGTTAATATTTTACTTTTATAACCGTCGTTGAACAGCCGACCTAATTTTTGGACTTACGAACACTAATGTTCAACTCCGTAGCCTTGTAATTTTGAACCCCATCCAAAAGATAAGGAAACTCCTGGATCAAATATTGGGAGAAATTTTGCCTTCGCGGAGGACTGTTTGATGGAACTAACCTGCATTTGCGTTGCATGGAGAAGAAAACCGCGAAGAACTTCCACGGTTAGTTTGACGGCAAGGCGACTCTAACCCATGATCCGTCTACCTCTTAGGATATTTTACGTCAGCACTGTGGTCGGTGCGAGCTGGGGTGCGGAATTCGTATCGTTCAGCTATTGCTGGGATCGACCCCGGATCACCTCATCGGGAGGTGAGCTCTCTATCCCCTGAGCAACCCTGGAGCAACATGGTTAATATTTTATAACCGTCGTTGAACAGTTGGCCCAATTTAATGGGTTTACGACTACTAATGTTCAACTCCGTAGCCTTGTACTTTTGAACCCAATCCAGAAGACAAGGGAACTCCTGGATCGAGTATTGGGAGAAATTTGCCTTCGTGGAGGTGACTTTTTGATGGAGCTAACCCGCATTTGCGTTACATGGAGAGGAAGACCACGAGAACCTATCACTGTTAGCCTGCAGGTAAAGGGGACTCTCACCCATGATCCGTTTACCACTGAGGATATTTCACGTCAGAACTGTGGTCGGAGCAAGCCGGATGCGGAATTTGTATCGACTAGGATTCGAACCCGGTTCGCCTCATTGAAAGGCGAAAGCTCTATCCCCTGAACCATTGCGGCTCAACATGGTTAAAATGTAAAATAATCTAGTACGCAGTAGTGCATTAAACATTTTTAGAACTTAGCCTTGCTGTTAGAAATGTGAGGTATCTGACCATCCTGTTTTGGTTTGGACCATCCTGCTCTCTCATTACGATGGTGCACCCTCGTCCAATTACCAGGGCTCGAAATTAAATGCGGTCCGAGATCACAAAAATTTTACGAGGAGTACCAAAAAATTATCCATGGTCTCAGCAATCATTCTGAAGGGATAATTTGATGTTTCGTTTTTTTCCTGTTTGCCCAGTGTTTTTATTATTCAATAGCATATTTCATCATAATAGTGACATTAAATAAAAAATTACAATACAGAGAATGTGTAAACTCAGTTTATTAATATTTTTTAAATAAAATTACGATGTAAACGGACTAGTAAAAATGTGTGTCTATGTATCTTCATGGGTACTCTGGACAACTTCTAACCCTGCTATGTATATAAAGGCATTGCTCACCTGCACATTTCTATGGGGACTCTTTGTTTTAAGGTGTCTGTCTGCAAAATGATATTCCATTTGCCAGAAGTGTCTTTTGCTGTTTCGGGTCTCAAAAAACCGGCCTCTGAATCACAGAGAGATCCCTGGTGAAAGTAGGCTGCCCATGACCATGCATCGTGTGCCCTGTTGCCTCTCTCTTTCGCCCGGCTACCGCTGAAAGGCAAACATTTCTTAAACCATCTAAATACAACTAAACAATGTGTCTTACATTGCAATATGCATATCCGAATTTGTCGAAATTATAATGGATGCCGTTTCAATTTATTGTAATAAATAATAATTGTAACTGATGAACAAGTATAATTATGTTATGATTAGAGGAAATACCGTTCATTACTGTAGGTGAACAAAGAACAAAAAGTAACTTATTTGTTCCCTGCATTAATACTTATTTTGATGACCAAAAGTGATTGTACCATAGAATTTCTTCGTTTACCCGTGAAATACAATAAATGTATCTTTTATTTAATAAATGAAAGATGTATTGTTGGTTCAATATTTTATAATTTCAAACTGTGTTGCTGAAAAGTCTTGTCTCTGTAATTTAATGTAATATTTGGTGTACAGTACAGAGCAAAATAGTTGAAACTTAAAATGTTTTAAGTAAATAAAAATTCAAAGTTAAAAGGCATTTCAAATTGTCTTATCTTCATACAACATAATACAGACGTAAATTCTTTCTCCACTTTCATCAGTAAGATTATGAAACCGTCTTGACACAGATTCTTTTTAAGCGAATTGAAAAAATTTTGCACACAATTATAAAATTCATTTGTTCATATATAATTCTGAACTATGCAAAAAATAAATTTTAGTTAACATTTATTGTTTTATTTAGTAACAGTCGGAAAAAATTTTAAACTATAAAGTATACAATTTTTTAAATCATTTTAAAGTGGGTAATTTTACGCAGCAAAATACAAAATTTGAGCAAAAATCTGTAGAATAATTGCGGAGAAATCTAATTTTAAAAAAGTCTTATGTCTCCACTTTTCCGTGCTAGCATGGTTACAGCCTTTTTTCCCCTGACAATATATTTCAGTAAGAAGTTGGAATGTAGTGACGTGGGGAAAAAAAAGCAAAAACCACGGAGAAAAAAGACAGCATGTTAAGAGTTGCTATACCTCACATATTTGCACTTAATTTCATCAATTGGGCAGAATTAAAGGGAAGGACCCTCCCGCACACTCAGCGTTAGAGATAGTTGATGAATTGAATAGGTTTATACTTCTGCGTGCGTAAATATTTCGGTGTCCATATATTCATAGTTTGTTCTTTTTGTAGAATAAAATTAGATTTAAATAAAAGTAAACCAAAAAGTCGTGATTGTCTTATTACGATCACTGGTTACCCATTGGTCAAAGCATGGATTTCAAAAACTGTCTCCATTGATGTTTGTGGTCGGATTGGACTGCCTACGTACCTGTTTCAAGACGTCACAAAATACTTCTCCTTCTTCACCATTCATATTTATATTGAAATCACCGTCAAGACAGTAATTATACGTTAAGAATAAAAAGAACTTTAAATTATTATTATGTAAATACATTAAGAATGCCTGCTAGTGAAAATGAAAAGAAAAACAGCAGCGGTCGCCATAGCAACACATGCAATGACGACGCATGCGCACTGTTTACTATTACATACTCTTGAACACAGTTGACAAGGGTGTGAACACCATCAAATCCAAACCAAGACCAATTTTGCCAATGGTTAATATGTTACACACTCAACATTCTTTCGGCGGAATGATGGCAAGCGTACATGATACTTTTTGGTTATATCCAAAACTAAGGAAATCGAGTAACCTAGCTTTTTCCGGGTGATGACCTCCCTTCGAAGGAATATATATTTTGAACATACCTGTCATCTAATTGAGTTTTAAAGTTAGAATCATCGGATAACTTTTCAAAACTGTGTGGTACTTCCACGTACATCCTCTCAATAACATCTTGACAATTGGACACTACTTGATCAACATATTTCCTGCAATAACATTTAAAAAAAACTGCTTAAAAAATATAATACAAAAAAAATATATCAAACGGTTTAAAATGTTATTACAATTCAGGAAATTAACATATCATCTATTTATGCTGCGACATCTGAAGAATCAAGTCACCACAGATTAGTTGATAAAAGGAGAAAAACAAACTTTAATGATACACATTAAATAGCACATTACCGGAGTAAATTTCGGGAAACTCTTGATTCAGTCTTTTAACCCTTTAACAATTGCATATTTCAGAAAAATGGAAATTTTTTTTTTGACTGTTTAATTTTGTTCTTTATATTACTATTATAGAAGGAAAAAAAAAGTTTTTTTAAAACAAAAATGAAATTTTAAATGCAATAACTACTGTATTTATAATTTTTACATACACATAAAAAAGTAATGGATTTCACACACATTTTATTCTATTAGATTTTGAAGCTAAATATAATATAATTAGTATAATCTAATATAAAAACACAACAATATGAATTTCAATACATAAATTTTACAAATCTTTTACAGTAAGGTATGTCCAGAGCCGGATTAACCTATAGGCACACTAGGCACGTGCCTAGGGCCTACGAAATTTAGGAGCCTACGAAAAACTTGGGAGAAAAAAATTTGTTGACAAAAATAATTTAGCTTTAAAAACAACAAGTGTATTTTGCACAAAATTATGAAGATACAAATAAAAATATAATATTTTTCGGTAATAAATTATTTTGCAGAATCTTATGATCTAATATATTACTTTTTTGCGATTTTTGGATTCAACGAAATCTTGTATTATGCTGTCGAATTCCAAACTACGCAAAATGTCGTATTCAATAGACATAAGTGCGAGCGATGCCAAACGATCTTGATTCATTGTTGAACGCAAATAATTTTTTATCAATTTTAATCTGGAGAAAGATCTTTCTCCTTCTGCATTTGATCCAAGAATCGACAAATATATTCTTAATGCAATGTGAACGTTAGGAAAAGTATTCACAAGTTTATCTTTAACATAGTTATCGATCGAACTAATCATAATGGTATTATCGATATCAACTGCAATATCGGCAGTATGTCGGTATTGCAGATAAAGTTCGATAAACAAATTTGTAAATTAAAATCCATATTAATAAAAATGTTAAAAAAATATGCAAGAAAATTTTAGCATATATTTTGAAAAAAGGGGAGGAGGGGAGGGTCCAAAAACGGCTATGCCTAGGGCCAACGAAAGGTATAATCCGGCTCTGGGTATGTCCCAAAACCTCCACCCACATTTCCTTCCCTCGACTGAAGTCGTAATCGGTGAAAAACAAGGACCACTAATGCCACCTATTAAGAAAATAGTGAGTTAAGTATCCTAAAGTGGAAACGAACCCAGCTCGGGATTCGCAAAATAGTGTTATTTTTTTTTCCTGCCCGAAGTCAGTTCATGTGGCCCGAACTGGATTCGGGCGACACTGGCAAGGGGGTTAAGGGATCATCCTAGTTAATCTGCTAGATAATGTGCACATTAAAGGAAATGAATATTTACCTGGGGTATTTACCATCGAGTTCGCACCATCCAAGATCCCGGCTTCCATTGCAATTTATTTCCAGCGTCTTTTTTGCTGTCGCTTTATCGTCTTCATTCACTCCATTCGGAACGACGCTTGAAATAACGCTGCAAATATAGGATAGTTATTATTTTTTTATGAATAATTTTGTTACATATCCATGCAACTATTGGCGATCGAAATGGACTACATGTGGCGTGTTACAGAACTCTCTTCCTATGGCAACACTTCGCATGATTTTACCATTAGCGTGTGGAGAGTCGTAGACGGAGGAAGTACGTTTGTTTCTATCTTGATTCTTAAATAAATAAAAACTTAGAATAATAAAGAACTGAAAACTACATTGAACATAGTTCTAGACGAAAGCGTTGTGCAAATTTAAAAAAAATATTTGTGACAATTAAATACGAAAAATATTAAGAAAGGGGAAAATATCATAGTACATTCCTATGGAAGGGGGGGGGGTCAAGCCATGGAGCCGGTCATCTTCCCAGATGGCGTATCAATGTTTAACTGTAATTTTGAACCCCACCCAAAAGACAAGGGAACTTTTGGATCAAGAATTGGGACAAACTAGCCTTCATGGAGGACTTTCGATGAAACTGCGTTGCATGAAAAAGAAAACCACTCACGGGTACCGCAACGACAAGGGGATTCTAGCCCATCGTCTATGCACCACTGAAGATATTTTACGTCAGAGAGTGAGCCGGGAGCAGAATTCGTATCGACGCGTCATCGTGAGGAATCAAACTAGTATGTAGCGATGTATGTATTCTTTGAAACACCGCTGCTGCAAAATGATTTAAATACACATCACAATAGCTATACGTAAAACCTCAATTATCCGAAGCTCGTCCATATGACCCATCGTTTAGATGATGTTTCCCATGAAAACGTTTTCACATAATATTTATTATTATTACAGATGATGTTATCCAATTACAGTTGCGAGGATAAAACGACATATAAATGGAACATAAGATAACAGATTTAGAGTTCAAAATGTAGTTGAAACAGTATTAAGAAATACATAAGCAAGGTATGCCAGCAAAATTTCGTTGTTAAACAGGGGATTTAGACTCCAAAATTTCGTGATCACCTGAATTGTGCACTGATCAATTTCCAGTCAAACTGGTACGTATTGATTTGAACCTGAATAGGCCTCAAACCGCCAACCTTAAAACTTAAAAATCAGTGCCTTTACCACTCTAAGAAATATAATGCCGATTAATTGATAATATAAATTTGTTAACAAATCAATCCCCACAAATAAAGTTATGATGGACATTTTTAACTAATAAAAATATTTATTGAGAAATAACATTTCCTGTCTATTTTTTTTTAAGTATTACCGTTCTGCCCCGTTTCTATATTCAAGAAATGAAGCCTGGCTGCTTGGGTGTTGGGTTCATGTATGAGATGGGGTAAGTTCGATCCCCGCAGTATACAAAATGGTGATTGATGTTCTTAGTGGAGCAACAAAGTCCTCGAAGTTACCATAACAAATCTGGATTAGAGATTGATCATGCTCTAATCCAAATCAAAATTACGATCTGCGGATGGATGGATGGGGAGGGAATGTGTTCTCGTTGTAAAATGCATAGCGTCATAGCGTATGCATAGCGTCATCAGATCATTCTCAGGAATGTTTCCCAGGCTGTAGTCAATAGCTCACTGTGCATCTCTAGCGCAACACAAATAAAAAGTACAGTGCCGTTTTAAAGAAAGCATGATCACTAACTATGTATCATATTTTTTATTGTGTCAGTATTAATACTTTATATACGTCGCACTAGAGCTGCGCAATTTTCATAATTTTTTTAATATTTCATAACCGTCGTTGAACAGCCGACACAATTGTTTGGGTTTACGACTACTTATGTTCAACTCCACTGCCTTGTAGTTTTTAACCCAATCCAGAAGACAAGGGAACTCCTGGATCAAGTATATGGAGAAACTTGCCTTCTTGGAGGACTTTTTTGATGGAATTAATCCGCATTTGCGTTACATGGAGAGGAAGACCACAAGAACCTCCTATGGTTAGCCTGGCATCAAAGGGACTCTACCCCATGATCCGCCTACCACTGAGGATATTTTAAGTCAGCACTGCGGTCGGTGCAAGCCGGATGCGGCATCTGTATCGACCAGCCATCGCTGGGATTCGAACCAGTATCACCTAATTGGAAGGCGAGCGCTGTACCCCCTGAGTCATCACGGCTCAAATTTAAAAAAAAAGTCTCGCTTACAATTGGTGATCTATTGTGTCTTACAATTCACTGTGTATGGCGTTGCTGCGATCCATCAAAATTAAAAGATGACCCAATTAAACTGCCTCATTCTTGAGTTTAAGTAAATTTATGCTTAAAATGATAAAAAAAAGGTATGTTAATATTTCTTAAAATCACTTCGTCGATCATGCAGGATACAATTTATTCTCTTTATTTGAAAGCAAACAAACCTTTTTTTTCTTCCAGAAATGAAACCAATATTTTTCAAATACATTTAAATAATTGAAAATTTCTTTTTCCCTCCTTCATACAATTGTATAGATTTATGATGATCTTTTAAAATAATGCAGAAAAATCTTTTTCGATAAAATTCCTCGTTTACTGCTTTTTACTGAAAATTCTTTGAAGAATAAAAAAAAGAATTTCATGGAATAAGGAATAGTGCCTAATTCTTCCCGAACCTAGAGGCAGTTTTTTAAATTGTTTTTTCTCTGAAAAATTGTTTGTTGGAACTTTAAATTGAAATGAAATGAAAACAAAAATTGAAATATACTCAAGCTTTTCTTAGTAATTCTTTTACATTATAATTCACTAGAACACACTGTGGGAATGCTTTGCTTTTACATAAGAAAACAATCTGATGAGTAAGTTATACACGCAAAATCCATAAAAGCCAGTTCAGTGCCAGACAATGTCTCAACGTTTCCATGAATTTTGCACTATAAGGAGCAGGCTCTTACCTTTCACTGGAGCTAGTGCTAATAGCCAGAACTCTAGCATCTCTTCCAAAATCTAGTTTACGGGAGTCACTTCCTGGTGTAGGGGAGGAAGTCAATGAGGAGTTGTCGGGATGGACTCTTGAAGAGGATGCTTTAAAACGTTGGGGATTAAATGAGGAAGAAGCTGTCAGAATAGGTGGCTCTAAATCTTTGAGAACGGTGCTTGATGGACTTCTGAAATTAGAAGAAGTGTGTATTGGTCAGAACAAATAGGAACAAGGCAATTAAAAGGTGTAGGGTTAGCAGTTATCGACAATGTCAACCTTTATCTATGAAAAGGTACCCCATCGTAGAGTCGAGTTAAAATGTGTTATATACTAGTGAATTGTAATTTTATTTTTGAAGTGGTAGATACACTACAGTACTTCCCCACCAGAATTTTATCTGTGATAGAATTCTATTAACGGGATACCACTAGTTGATGCATTGCTGTTTTGTGAGAAGCCGGGAGAGCTGTATTACGATCACCGTACTTTTGGTGATTGTGAAAGCTGTATTAAGTTTGAGTAGCAACAGCGCAAGGAGATGAATAATGTCGCAGTCACAAGTAGCAAGTCATCTGTTCAATCTGGATCATCCATCGAAGTAGACACGTTCACATTGTAGTGGGCGCTCCTGCCAAGCTAGGCGTGTTCAATTCGAAGTTGGAGTTTCTGTCAAGGTAGGCATGTTCACATCACGTCCGAAGGTCACCAATGTGAGGAGAGTAGTTATCGACAATGTCAACCTTCATCTATGAAAAGGCACTCCAACATAGAATCGAGTTAACATGTCTTATATACTAGGGTATTGGAAATGTATTGTTTGTAGTGGTAGATACACTACAAAGGCATTTTTTTCAAAAAAAGCATTTTTTCACTGCGCTGCATTGAAAATTGTGTGCCTTTTTTTTCTTGATACAGTATTTTCAAGATTTTAGCTTACTGGAAAATCACAAAAAAGGCAGACAATTATTGCTTTTTAGGGAGTTTTGAGCACAAAGATAACATACAAGGGTAGTCCAATTTAAAAATGGAGTCGCTTGATGGCATCAGAAGTACAGTAGTGAGCAGCGTCACTTTTTAGGTTTCTAAATTTTGGTAAAATGAGTGTATTGTCGTTTGCGGGTAAATGACTGTAACCAGTTTGCATGTGCGAACTCTTAAAGTGAACGAAAACTCGTGGTAAGATGAAAGCTTTTATTATAAATCAACTCGCAGTTGTTAGAAATGCTATGAGTGGAAAAAAAAACAGGGTTAATTTCTGAGAATATACCCGATTTTTCGAAAAGGAAATTCTGAAAATTGTTGATTTATTATACCAAGATAATTGACATTCAAATCAATAAATGCTCATTTTTGAGCAGAACTAGCATATTATTTTCGCTAGAAGAGTTATGGTTAATCAGCTCATTAACTTTTTATAGACATTTTGCTTAATATTTAAGAGTATTTTGAAGTATTAAGTTCTGATTTGTCATTTTTTTTTAATATCTTATGCTACCAATTTTAAAAATATTAAACTTCTAATTTTAATAATCGGAATATATATCTTTTTTGCTGATAATTTTTTTGGAAAAATGTTTAATTTCAAAATTAATATGTATTTTGATAAAGTTTTTAAAAAAATTGAAAATTGACTTCTAAGAAAGTATTAAACGATTTTTAAAGTATTTCACGAAAATAAATAAATTGAAAACGATTGCAATTAAAATGAAGTACATCAAGCTGCTACATTATTTTATTATTGCATATTACATACATTAGTATCAATTAATATTGATATTAGGCCAGTTTCGCTTACCATCACAATTCTGGGTTTAAACCTCGTAACATCAAGGTTTTTCAAAAACTGTGGATTACATTAATAAAATTTTCATCGGCGGAAAGTAGTTATGTATTCATATATGATAGTCTGTCACAAATGTCATGTACATATATCAACTCCAAAAACCTGGTTAAGCCATAATTTCGCTATTGCTGCTGATGATGAATAGGCTCATGATATCACTACAGTACTTTGACAAGAGAGCCGTGGTGGCTCAGGGGATAGAGCTCTCGCCTCCCAATAAGGTTATCCCGGTTCGACCCCAGCAGTGGCTGGTCGACACGAATTCCGCACCCGTATCGCACCGACCACAGTGTGGACATAAAAATATCCTCAGTGGTAGACGGATCATGGGTTAGAGTCCCTTTGCCATCAGACTAACCATGGGCGATTTTCGTGGTTTTCCTTTCCTTGTAACGCAAATGCGGGTCAGTTCCATCTAAAGGTATTCCACGAAAGCAAATTTCTCCCAATACTTAATCCAGGAGTGTCTTCTGGAATGGGTTCAAAATTACATGGCTACGGAGTTAAACGCTAGTAGTCGTGAACTCGAAAATTGGGTCGGGTGTTTGACAACGGTTATTAAATTAAAAAAAGTACTTTGACACGAACAAAAGGAGCTATCACTGAAAATCATCCTCATTATGCTCGTCTCGAGGCATATTTTTTTAGCTTGACTTTACATTCATTTTAAAATCTTTCATGTGAACTGGGTTAAACAGTTACAGGTTCTTAACACTTACCTTTTACCGAGTATTGGAACGAATCCTCTCTGAATTTCAACATTTTTGGACGTTGGCTCCCTCTTGAAACTTTCACTATTGAATCGACTTTCGCTCTGAGTAGAGGGGAAAGAATAATCTGAAAATGTACGAGTCCTTCCGTTTCGGCCGTATAATCCAGGATCGGCATTGGCACTGGCCACCTTATGTAGTTGAGTTTTGTAGTCCCTCTCAAGTTTCGACAACGTTTTTTGGGGAAGGGTTGCTTTCCCGTCTGTGTACAATGGTAAGTCTGCACTTTCGGATGCATATGGAGCTGTAAAGAATAACAGAACCTTCATTTCATTTTTCTGAGACCCGAGTTAATGATTATTATAGTAAAAACTTTAATTACTTTAACGTAACAAAACTGCAAATACATAAGATTTAAAAAAAATTTGTTGCTTAAAATGAATATGGATTTTATAAAAACGACTCTTACAAATTGGAATGCTGTAAAAAGACTGCAATCAAGTTTCGTTTTGTCTTATGCGTTAGGTCAATTCAGTTTTTCTAGCACAAAAAGAGAATCAATCATAAAATAAAAAGTAGCAGTTATAGTAGTTTCGCAATTTCCGATCTCTCTTTTAAAGGATTAGGTTACTACCTTTAATCACAAAAAAAAGTCTCAATTTCTAGTCATTGAAATGGCTTCATACAATGCCAAACGAATTCGAAACTTTGGAAGAAAAAAAAATCGTCAGACTAGAGTTAAAAAATGAATAAGATGCTGATTTCAATACAATAAAAAATTATTCAGTGTTGGAATTGGAAAAAAAAGTAGAAACACTAAAGATAAGTCTGTAAATTATATTAAATATCTAGTAAACAAACGATATCAATTTAAAATAATGTAGATAATTTTTAAATCTCGCCAAAAGCAGAATGTTTTGGCAGAAATAACCAAATTTGCTGAGCACATCAATACAAGAAACGAAAATAATTTTAAATCGCAACTTGAAAACGTAAATCCTTCGAATAACAAATTATCAGTCTTCGTTAAGTGGAACTTGGTCAATTAACATAAACCTTGACCTCGAAACTTAACCTGCAGCAGACTATGTACTGCACTACGTTCTGCCGCAGACATAATGATTTACAAGATTCGTTATTTAATAAGTTGTCTGTTAGATTTGAAAACAAAAGAAATTTAATTCGAATGAAATAATCCATTTGCCTTTTCATGAATCCGCGGAAGGGTTAAGTAACTTAGTTGATATTATTCAAGGATTTATTTGCGCTCTAAAGTCAATTAACTGGTTTAGAACTAAAGGATTTTTGCAGCATTATTAGCTAATTCCTAAAAAATTCGATAAAGAAACTAAAAATAAATATTAAAAAAAAACTAAATAAAAAAAAATTTGATCGCTTTATTATGATCACTGGTTACTCATTGGTCAAATGCTTTTTCTTTCTGGTTCGACTCCGATAAACGCTACAACATTTCAAATCATAGGTTGCAAAAACTGTCTCCATTGATGTTTGTCGTCTGATTGATTGTCATATCCTGCTTATGTAAGTGTTTCGAGACGTCACCTTCCTTTTTCAGTATTCATATTTATATTAAAATCACCGTCAAGACAGTAATAAGTTAATAATACAAGAATATAAAAATACTTTAAAATATTATTATGTAAATACGTTAAGAATGACTGCTGGTGAAAAGAAAAAAGAATTATCAAACAGCAGCGGTCGCCATAGCAACGCATGCTCACTGTTTACTATTACTCTTGAACACAGTTGAAAAATGTGTGGACGTCCAATTAAAGCCATAAAACCCAAAAAACAAGACCCATTTTATCAATGGGTAAAAAGTTTTAATTGGTATCAATTGATTGGAAATAAAAAATTAAAAAAATTGGAAAAGATACTTGTTAAAGTATTCCAAAACATTCATTTGAAAAGAATCAAATGTGAAAACTTTTTGTAAGAATTATCGTAAGTTTAGTCAAGTTTTACGTGAAGAGGAAAAAAATCCCCATCCATTTTCACACAGAAGTAATTACTCTATCATTTGCAATCATTATCTGCGGTTAATTTCGACGGAAAGCTGGGAATATATGGGTGTGTGTGTATTTCGCAATTGCTCTTTTCAGGGAGAATAAAACTTGCCTACTGCTTATACAAGCGGTTTCACCGAGAAAGCATATAACCTTATGGCAACTTTGTACAATGGGATTCTCTTTCTATTGTCGCGAAAATTCTTGTACTAAAAAACTTTTTTCAATAAAGCAAAAATATTGCAGTTTCAGACCTTTCATCCTAAAAGGATTCAAAACTATTTTTTAAAGCTTTTTCAAAAAGTATTGTCACTTAAGGTCCACAATGATGTTTTAACTGACGTCACACTAGCATACCTGCCAACTTTCTATCCATTCGAGGATGATTTTCTCCAGTGGTAGTAATATGGAAATTAAATTGCAATTTTAAGCAGACACAAACGTTGCATTTTGCGCAAGCTTGTGCGGATTACTGCAACAGTATTACATAAAAATATATATGCTTAATTTCTTTAAAAATAGTGGTGGATCAAAAAGATTATAAATTAAGTTTATAAATGTAAAAAATATATAGCAAGCATACATTTTACTACCACTTTAATTCTAGAAATAAAATTTTACGCCAAATGCGTAAAAGTTGGCAGGCATGCTTGTGAAGAGTTGGCGNCACCATAGCAACGCATGCTCACGCCATAGCAACGCATGCTCACTGTTTACTATTACTCTTGAACACAGTTGAAAAATGTGTGGACGTCCAATTAAAGCCATAAAACCCAAAAAACAAGACCCATTTTATCAATGGGTAAAAAGTTTTAATTGGTATCAATTGATTGGAAATAAAAAATTAAAAAAATTGGAAAAGATACTTGTTAAAGTATTCCAAAACATTCATTTGAAAAGAATCAAATGTACTAAAAAACCTTTTTTCAATAAAGCAAAAATATTGCAGTTTCAAACCTTTCATCCTAAAACGATTAAAAAGCTATTTTTTAAAGCTTTTTCAAAAAGTATTGTCACTTAAGGTCCACAATGACGTATTAGCTGACGTCACACTAGCGATAGGATCAAATTGCATTGTCCATTAAAATTTCAAGAGAAGGTGGATTTTAGCTGAGCATACAAGACTTCGCGAAAAGAAACCTTATGATTACCTAGATTTAAGATTATTTTCACCTTGAGACCAGCTTTATTAAAGGATTTCTTCACTCTTGAAAACCCTTATCCAACCTCGATTTAAGGTTTTTATGTAGAAAGTTGTTTTCCAAGGGTTTGGATTAGGGAAATGTGCGTAGAATAGAGCATATGGTCACAGATCTAGTTTTACGGTTAGAAGATTTACACGTAAACCGCATTACGAACCTTTTTAGATTTGCATTAAAAGGTTTTTGCTGAACGAAAATAAATTTTGTTTTGCTAACTGGGTATTGTGGGCGTGCCTGCAACGATTGCAGTTCCTATGACTTTTGGATCAGCTCCGAAATTGATGATTGCTTATTTGACAGGAAATGTTATAAAATATGTGTAAAAAGTGCTCTCTAAAGGTCTGGTTTCTTCGGACAAGCACCTTATCTGGGCGTCAGCGGAAAGTTGACGTAGAGCTGACGCCAAAAAAATACTTTTTTGTTAGCTCAGCGTAAGCAGTCGGTCCAACGCAGACATAATCACTCATTGAGCATGCGTTAATAACGTAAACAAATATTTATTTTGAATTAGTATTGATTTTGTTTTTGTCGACCAGTGTTTTAGAGAACAAATAATGACTTTGTCCAAGAAAAAACACATTATAGCTCAGCTAAATGAAGAGTGCTATGTTTAATGAAGAAGCTATGTTTAATGTCAAAATCTTGGCTGATTTCAATGTGCTGTTGGATGTTGTCCGCCATTGCTTCTGTGGTTAACGTCACGTTGTAATCCAACTGCAGTTGAGTTAAACGGCAATTGTAGTTCAAGATGAGCGTTCGATGACGTATACTATCAAACTCACAAATGGACCAATCAGAGGTTAGCGCTGATTTCCAGCTGACGGCGTCCTGTCCTAAGAAACTAGGCCTTAAGAGGATTAGAATACCTAATCTAGTTGATTGATGTGTTCCCAGTGTGAAAAACTTGGGAAACGAATACTAATATTTTTTAACACGCTTCATCATTAATGTATCGATATGTAAAATTGAATTAACATTATTTGTGAGATTACCATTGAAATCTTGCCTGAGGGAGAGGGTTGAATCCAGCTTGTAGCTCGGGGGAAGGAATCTAAAGGGATCTTCGGCAGAGAAGAATGTATCGTGCGGAAAGAAGGGCTCGAACTCTATGGCATCTCCATTCTCCGTCATGGATAGAACAGCCAAAACAAGCCAAATCATTGTACCTAGAAACAAACAAATCAAAGCTTAGCACCATTGAAAACATTTATTAAATGCATAAATACAACGAATGCACATATAAAATCAACTATTAAAAAGATAAAGTGTACAAAAAAAGAAAAGAAAAATCAATAAAGGATTAAACTGAAATCATTGAAAAGTAAATGAACACGATTAAGTAAAATGGCTAAACGAAATTATGAAATTAAATTAAACGAAATTATTAAATAAAATTTTTTCTTTTTTCAAATTTGAACAAATACGCCAACGATAGTTCTCCTTTTGATGCGCTTTTGACGTATAACTTTACCAATTCATACTGGCAAAGAGTGAATACTTTTTCTTTTAATTCGAAAAAAAATATGCTAACTCTCTCTTTTTGTTGTACTTTTGGCATATAACTTTACCAGTTTCGTCTTTCAAAAAGTGAATATGAATATATGAACCTAAAACAAATAAAAAAAGTTTATATTTTAAAATGGGTGCTGTCAGGGTCACGTGATGTAATAACACGCATTTTCTGATGTTGCGAGCTAAAAGCTTGATATTATAGATATGATCATTGTTTTGGTTTTTTTTTGAACAATGGATGAAAAAAGAATAATAAAAATGGTGAATTAGTTTTTGTAGAATTTTGCGTTATTTCTTTTGTAAAAGGTTACGACTGACAGGTGCTGTATCACAGCACCTATATATGGTGTATTTTATATTTTCATTTCATAACCGTCGTTGAACAGCCGACCCAATTTTATGGATTTACGACTACTACTGTTCAACTAAGTAGTCTTGCAATTTTGAACCCATTCCAGAAGACAAGGGAACTCCTGGATCGAATATTGAGAAAAATTTGCCTTCGTGGAGGACTCTTTGATGGAGTTAACCCGCATTTGCGTTACTTGGAGAGGAAGAATACTAGAACCTCCCACGGTTAGCCTGATGGCGAAGGGCCTATAGGGTGTATGTTAATGCGTGGTATAATTCAGATTGTATAAAATCAAAATATTAATTTGATGTCAGCAGATATTTTAGCGAGCTTAAATTTACACTCATTGTCGTCATGTAAAATATGTAGTACAAATTGTAGCTGAAAAAATCCATCTAGCTACTGCAGCATAGAAAAATGTATTTCGTTGCACATTCAGTTTAAATATTCATTTTTTCCTTTAACTGATGGCTGCAGTAAGTGTCTGCCTCTGAAAATCTGAAGATATCTTTATAAACTTCCTCAGGAAGTAAGGAAAGTTTTTTATTAGACAGAAATTTAGAGCAACGTTTCTCTAAAATGATTCATTCTAAAAATAAATGTAGATAAAAAATAACAATTTGAAAAAGCTAAGTTTTGTAAATAAAATATGAATTTTGTTAATTTCTGACAGAACGGAAAACGTGGAGATGGGAGGTGATTGAAGTTGCAGTCCTACAGTTGTAATTATCATATTTGTAGTTAAACTGATAAATTGTTCGATTCAAATAGGAAGAAAATCAAATTATTTTTTCCTATTTAATCAACAAATATTATTTTTAAAGAAAATTATTAATTTTGTTAATGTGGTGTTTGTTTATTTGTTTAAGTTAGAAAGTGGTTGAAATTTCAATTGGCGATTAATCATGCTTACATTATTTATGACTTTTAATGGCATCGAAATTTTAGCGATCTATCAAGTCGGAAAATTAGTGCGATAGTACAAACAAAACATTTTATAGCTCTTATCTTGCAAGTAAGTTAAATTCAGCATTAGAATTTTACAATAAAATCTACGACATAAAATATTTTTACGGATGTTCCCATAACAAGAAATGTTTTCTACCGAGAATTTATACCAGTTGAGTCATTTCATTTACTTTAAAAAATAATCTCCAAATGAGAAACCATCATTTCTGATAAGAGAGGCCTCCTTATCTAAGTTATGCTTGAAATAACATTACCCAATCATTTCTTTTCTTCCGTTGCGCGTTGTAGATGTTTTTATCTACTTTAGGGAAGGTGATAACGCACTTACCTGAGTTCGAAGTATATCATTTGGGTGTTGAACTAAAGAACATAATCTTTTTAACGCAGTGCCTTTTTTTTCTTGAAAGGAAAAAAAATGGCGCAGCTGCTTTGGATATTCGTTTTTGCATCTTTTCTACAAAGCGCTTTATTTCAAAATGTTGCCCTACCCAAACAGCGAGAAACCGTTCCCTTGAAAGCTCCTACTTATGTCGACATGAGGAGATTTCGTTCTGAACTTCTGTATCCTCATTCTAGAGAATTTTTAGTCGACACCATCAACAGAGGTCAAGCCATTCGGGACACCCCACTTCCGTTCCGTCTTCCGTTCTTTGGTTTCGACTTCAGGTACATTTGGATACACAGAGATGGGTACCTTCTTTTCAACAAAGGTCTCCTGTCGTACGACTACCCCATCAAGTTCCCCACCCCTTACATCCGGGATCCGACGAGGGAAGAGGACCCTTCCATGATAGCCCCCTGGTTCAGTTACCAGGACATTCCAAACTCCATTGACAATGCTGGGGTGTATTCTCAGATGGTCATCATGGCCAAAGAATCGAACGATTCGCTGAGGGAGAGGATTCGAATGGATTTCAGAGATGGCATGATTGGAGCTGCAGATTTTGAGCCGACCTACGCCATGATTGTGACTTGGAGGAACCTCACGCACGCCAATGCCTACCCCGGAAGCACACTGAAGACCAACTCCTACCAAGTGGTGATCGCAACAGACGAGAAGAGGACTTACGCCATGTTCAACTACGACACCATCGGTTGGATTTCCGACAAAGACAATTACGACGGACAGAAAGGTATTCCCCCATTCATAGGATTCAACGCCGGTAATCGAACCAGAGCTTACGAGTTCGAACCCTATTCTCAACAGCCAAGAGTGAGTCGTCTGCCTTCTCTCGGATTCGGTAATGGCCTCAGGGGAAGATTCTTCTTCCAGATAGATGAAGAGATCTGGCCAGGATGCTGCATCGAGAGATACCTTGATATTAATTGGCCTACAAGACCGAAGCTGACCTTCTTTCCTCGTTACGGAAGCATGCTGGGTGGTACGATGGTTAATCTGACCGGACCTTGTTTCTTCGATCCGAGAAGCATTATTCGCTGCAAATTCGACACACTGGAAACTGATGGCATCTACAGAGATGAGAATCACGTGAGCTGCATATCTCCTCCCGTCATGTACCACGGATATGTCGATCTCTCAGTCTCCATCGACAACGGACCTTTTCTCTTCTATGGTAAATACTATATTCAACCTCCCGATATGGTGGAAGCTAACGTCAACGTTCTAGAAGGCAGCGACAAACTGGAAGCACCACTAAGGTAACATTTTAAACTATTTTTTTCGAAAATTTTGACCTGGATAAATTATTAGACGCACTATAAGATTCTATGTAAAATCTTTATCACGTGATACTAGACAGCTTTATTGTTTTTACGCGACTGAAACCGGTTTGCACTTATTTACGTTCGTATATCAATTGGTTAAATTAGACGATATATGACATAAATTCGACGATTGGATAAATTAGACGGTATATTATATAAAAATAGAATATTTATTATATCAGGTATTATATTAGTATATTATGATAATTAGACCAAACTATTAGACGCACCGTAGTTTTTTAATAATGACATGTTTTGCAAGAGTTTATAGGCGATATTTTTATATTTAAACGTTCATGTAATGGGTTTTTATTCCGGAGATTTTTTTCTACACTTCCTATTTGTATTTATTTTTAACGTATGACATTACAAAGTCAATGTATCAATTGTAGTTTTATCGAAACTTGATTAGCTTGATAAATAACAAAAAGCATTTAGTTGAAGACAATTCAGTGAAAAATTTTAATGAAAATACAACTATTTAAAGTTCTTAAATAATTATAATTCTTTTTAATTCATTCGAAAATTACTTCTCACCTACAGAATTTTTTTAATACATTTATTTTAATCCTGAACACAGTGGCCAAAGCATCAAATAAACTGTTATTTACTATTACCTACAGACTATTTATACAAAATTACGCTTTTAAAATAACTGGTATTACGTTGAGAACATGACCACGCCCTAAAAAAAGGAGACATTCTTAATATTATTTATGACTAAACCTGAACCTTAATTTCAAACATTTTCTAACAGTTTTCAGTGAAAATAATTTTGTTTTAAGTGCTTCTTATGTACAGAGTATTCCGTGTTGATTTTTAAAAATATATTTTATTATCATCGACAAATTTAAATGAGGAATAAAAACATTCTTTGTAATCTAAAAATTTACTACTTTGAAACGTGGAACTTCATAGTTTCATTACCTGATAAAATATGGGCGTGTTCCTAATAAACTCCTTTTTCTCAGACAATCAAACAGATTTTTAAGTTTAGTTTTTCGACCCATTTTCTTTAGTAGTAGTTCCTTCGCTAAAACTTTTATTGCGTATGCCTAATTTGTATGCCCTTATGCATGGGATTTTTATTTTTATATATATA